>NC_037671.1:53097616-53133978 GCF_003255815.1 Theropithecus gelada
ATTTTTTTTTTTTTTTTTTTTTTTTTTTTTTTTTTTGAGACAGAGTCTGGCTCTGTCACCCAGGCTGGAGTGCAGTGGCCGGATCTCAGCTCACTGCAAGCTCCGCCTCCCGGGTTCCCGCCATTCTCCTGCCTCAGCCTCCCGAGTAGCTGGGACTACAGGCGCCCGTCACCTCGCCCGGCTAGTTTTTTGTATTTTTAGTAGAGACGGGGTTTCACCGTGTTAGCCAGGATGGTCTCGATCTCCTGACCTCGTGATCCGCCCGTCTCGGCCTCCCAAAGTGCTGGGATTACAGGCTTGAGCCACCGCGCCCGGCGTCCCTTTCTTGAGGGCGCTCACGGCTTCCCGAGGCAAGCTGCTTTCCACGCTTGGACTTCGAGGGCGGTTGTCTGTCATGTTGAAGCCTCAGAAATTAAACGTGCAGCTCGCAAGTCCATTAATTTTAGCTTCCCATTAATCTATTTATAAGTGAGCCAGCGCTTGCTCTATAAATACAGTCCTATAAAATTGAACTCCTTCCCATAAATCTTCCAAGTTGTTTATTTACATGTATTCCCCGGTTCTCTAACGATCCTCGTGTAAACTTGGGGAAGACTAGGGCAGACCCTACCCACGACGGGGGAGTGCGCTCTCCTCCCGTTCCTCCCCGTCGGGGATCGCAGCCTCCTAGGGGAGGGAGCAACTGCGCGCGGTCGGAGGGAGTGGCTAGAAAAGAGAGGGCGAAAACTCATTTTTCCTTCCTGACTTTGTTTCCTTGTTTCTATCCTAAACTCGCAGTCTCCATATTTCCCATCACACGCTCCACGGTGATTTATATAGTCATAAACAGCATTCTTGCGACTGTAGCTCCTCTCATAGCTTGAGGTGAGCTCTTTTTCACTTTCCTGGCAGCCACTACTTTAAATCAGGCCTCATAAATAACCCCATGGGCTTCCTCAGGATGCGGTCAAACATCTCCCCGGGTCTACTTTTCAGGCTTGGGTCTCGCCATGCCCCTCCCCTGGGTCACATGTTGGCGCACTCCCACTGCCTTTCCTTCAGGTTTCCAGAGCTCAATCGCCGACTCCAGTTGGGAGACTGGGTAACAACACACGCTCTGGGCACAGGGACCGCGGGCCAACGAATCGCGCGTGCGCCGCGCCAGCCTGCGTCGAGCCGACGCACAAGGCGCCCGGGGCCCGCGTCTAGGCACGCTCTCCGGGTTGCCAAGCAGGGTGTCAACAAGCGCGCACGCGCAGATGCCCACGCAGGCGCACGCGCCGTGGCGCCTTCGGGCGTAACCCCAGCCGCCGGGACTGGCCAGGGCTCGCAGCTCGCCTGCTAGAGTTTGTGGCACGCCCTCGGGATCAGGGCACTGGGGTATGAAGGGGCTGCAGCGTGGGAAGCCTTTATGTATTTGTTTGTTTGTTTATTTATTTATTTATGTGAGCTGCGTGTGCCCAGATTGAGGAAGCAGTTTTGTCACACAAGTTCAACACGTTCCACGCTGGTCACAAGCTAACAAGGTCAGGTAGTGATTTTTCGCCCACTTGCTCGTAAACCTATTAGTTCCTGCTCACCCTGCTCTTCGCTTTTCCTCCTCTCTCCGAAGGGCTGCAGCCTTCTGTAGCTGACTCAGGCGAGAGGCGTCCAGGGCCCAAATAGGGGTCACACCTGCTGTCGAGAGAGTCCTCTGCATAAAAATGCTCTTAAAATTTTTTTAAATCAGCATAATGGCCAATGGAGTTAACAAAGCGTGACTTGCCCAGGCTGCACGGAGGGCAACTCTGGCAGTCATCTGTAACTCGACCAGTTAACGTCCCGAACGTGCCTGTTCGCAGAGATATTAGCAAACGTTTCAAGGATGTGGCTGTCAGATGTCATTAGCCAACGCTTGCTTACCCAACCATTTGCCTAACTGGGAGGAGGGCATGACCACGGCGTATAGGCGTAGAATTTGGGGTGGGCAGGAGTGTCACAGTTTGTTCCCTGTAATAGCCGCATGTTCCGAGCTGTGCAGACATTTATCAAATGACTGGAGAAAAGCTGGCACATGACTACTGGGCTACAGAGACGTGGAAAGGGAAGCTTCTCTGAGACTGGGACTGAACATGCAAGTCATGCAAGTCTTCTCTAGTGTGGAAACTCCCCAAACCAGACAGATCTACTGCCTAGAATAGGGTGGAGGATCGAGTCCAGTCACTGAGCCCTAGCACTTGCCATGTGAACCATAAGGCCCTGAACACTGGAAATTCAGCGTCAGGACTCTCAATCAGATGCCCTGCAGCTCGGAAGCACCTGATTGCGTGGAAGGCTGGTGGTGGTTACTTGTGCAAAGAGAGTGCGACTCGAAACTCGAGTTTCTCGGATTTAGGAAATCCGATCTTTAGTTTCTACACAGCGTTGGATTTTACTTATAGTCAGCTGCTTGTTCTAAGTTTGAAAAGGGTCAGGTAGGTGTTGTACAAAATGACTGAGAAAGTGCTAGGCAATGCAACGAAAACAAGTATAAAACCAAATCAAGGCTCAGTGCTCCATTAGCTAGTCCTCGCCAAACAAATAAAAAACATACAAAAAAATGCCAGTACTAACTTTTGAGATTAAAGCATCAATCTTGGGAAGAATTTTTGGCAAATGTTATCCTCTCCGATACCTGATTTGCCAAGTGACTAGGTGAAAGGCCCTTTTGGGGGACTATAGTTAGGGCTACTTACCACACTCATACACACAATATTGCAATATGGGAACTCCCCAATATCAGGACTAAATAAAACTCAACCACAACAAAGTAGTGTTTGCCGATGTGAATTTTCTTTGCCATGAGAGACCCATGTGTTAAGCAGAAGGAATTTTTGTTGTTGCTGTTTTTCTCATTGCTTAGGTTTAAAGACTCTTGCTTTTCTTGCTTTCAGTATAGAATTCTTTTGGCCAGGGATTCCTAAAGATGGGGAACTATCAAGATTGAGGCAAAAGCAAGGCTTTTAAAAAATAGGTTGTTTCATATGCTTTTCCTTTTGCTATGTTTGGAGGCAGAAGGGGGGGCCACAGGCATGAGCCCTCCCAGTGAAATGAGCCCCCGAATCATGTGTTCACTTTTATGTTCAATCGAAATATTCTTTTCTTCTTCAAAGATGAAGACCATTCAAGACAATGGGGCCAAATAATCTAAAGAAGGATCAAGCTGATCTCGGTCCCTGCGACCTTTTACCCTTCCTTTAATTCTCAGGAGTGAACATCTGTGTTTGGAGCCAATGTCTGAAAGTAATAAAGACAATTAGAGCATTTTATTTTTTCTTGGGGAGGGGGAGTTGGGTGCCAGTGTGCAGAGGTTAAATCTTTGTCTATGACACTGCTTTTCAGGATGAAACTAGTGGAATAACATCCACTAAGCCTTGCTGCTTCTCAGGCCCTGAGGAATGGAGTGTACTAATTGTGTACTCTCAAGCTATAGGTAATTCATATGTTTCTTCCCCATCTTTATTGGTCTGTGGGCATTTAAAAAACGATCCTATCATATGTCACCTATACACCAGGAACAGAAGACAGTCTGCCTCTCTTCAACCTTGTTTGGGGTTTACTTTCAGGTGTGAGGACTATTAAATTAGGTTCCGGAATATGTTCTCACTCTCTCATCAGTTTTGTGAAGGCGCTTCCCTCTTTCATTGACCTAAAAACAAACTAAAGTCAAACCACACCCAAACCTTGACAAAACACTAATACTCACTACATGTTTGTCAATTTTTTGAAAAGTGTTTCAACCTTTAGTGTGTAAAACTGCAAAGTCCACTAATCTCAAGCCCATTCGAAAGGGTCAAAGATCTGAAAGAATAAGATATTGCAGAGATAACCAATTAGAGAAATTTATCTCCAAAACAAATGTCAACAGTGAAATAACACATTTTCTCAATACATGTTGTCCTTATGGCACTCTGTTGTGGGTTTTTGATGATCCAAAGCTTGTCTCTTGGAAAGGATATACCTGCGATCTTGAACGAGCAAACCTATTACATATGCATGCAGAAAACTCCATAACAACTTAAAACTTTTGGGTGAAGTTAAGGTTGAAAAGTGACAAAATATCTCTCCATATCTCTATCCCTCTGTATGTATCTCCTGGAATCACAATTGCAGTGAAATTTTTTCCTAATGGAGGTCATTTGGAAAAGCCATCCTATTTTTAATGTTTTAAAATTTGTAGAAGGGGATGTGTGTCTAGTAACCACAGTGTGAAACCTTAAAATGAGGGAAGAGTTTTCCTGTCAACTGGATACTGGATAGCTTCCCTGCATGTCATCACTCTAATGTCGACACAGAAACATGAGTTTGCGGTTGAATCATTCTACATTTAATCACATATGTGCACACATAGAAGACTGTTATCACTCATCATTTCTCCTTGATGTTAAACATGTGTTGGGAATTTTGGAACTCTAACTTCTCCAGGTCATTCATATTTGTGACTTTGTTCTTACACATGCAGTTTAGAAACCTACAAGGTGATAACTAGGTTATTCTTCTGTTCCGTTTTTTTTTTTTTTTTTTTTGCTGTTAATAACTCTGTCCTTCCTTTCCTCTCCCTCACTGACTCCCCCCACCCCAGCATTCTGTCAAGCAGTAGGCTGTAAAATAGTTATCCAGACCAGCAGCCAGGCAAGTGCCGTTTGAGAGTAATTTCTGCCCCAAGCATTTAGCCCAGGGCAAAGCAAGCGTGCTCTCTAACTGATCAACCTGGATATTTCATTATTCATTAATTTACTGTTTAACCAAATCCCACTCATTATCAGAGGCAACGCTTGGCAGAGCCCAGCGAACAGTAGCAGTTGGTGTCAGGCGTGGAGAATTGGCCCATTTGATCCTGGGCTGTTTTATTATTCAACACCACTGACTGAGAAAAAGGTCCATGAATAATAAAGAGCCAAAGCGTGTTTGAACTGAGAAGCATGACACAGCCTTACAAAACAGCAGTTAGAAAATTAAAGGCAAGGTGGCCCAGACTTTGCATTTTTTATCTTGGCTGTGGGCACAGACATTTATATCCCTACATTGTTTTCAATGATTTTTTTTTCAAGTCTTTAAGACAGAGACATTTGTTTCAGTTGCACCCTTTCAAAACAGGCCATTGAAGAACTCAGGAGCAAACTTACACAGCAAGAAACAAACATGCCTCCAGATGGGAACTTGAAAATGTAATTTCTAACCTTATAATCAGTTAGGTCCTTTGTGGCCCTTCTCAGCTATAGGGAAGATTTGGGTGATTTTAATTCTCCTTTGGGCCTGCCATCATCCATACCCTGGGTTGTTTTAATAATATAATTCATCATGCCAATCAAACACATGTTATATTCCTTTTCTATCCAGCTGATTCCTTGACAAGTCTTTGGGTCCATAAGCACCTGGCCACACAGGGCATATAGCAAGGAGTTTATGGGCCTTATAGGTAATATTTAAGGTCTCATTAATACGAAAGAAGGGCTTATGAAATATATATGGATGGAGGCAGTAGAAGCACCTTTTCTGAATCTACACCGGCAACAGTGGTCATGAGTTCTCAGGCTCTGGTTAGGTCTGTAAGTGTACAGTTGAATTGAATACACTTGTTGGATCTATTAGTGGCAGGCCTGAAAGTATGGTGTCTGTAGGACTGATCTATCCTGTCATTTGTTCTACTCATGCATCTTTTTAATCCATTGCTTTATAGTCCTTGAATAAGTATGATGGAACTTAAAACTGTAATGATAGCAGTACCTTTTTAATGTTTCCTTCTACTACCTAGTAACATTTATCCACACACAGCTTTACTTAGGCAGAAAAAACAAAGTGCAGGAGCTATGGCTCTTTTATTTAGATAAACAATAGCTGTGTAGGAAAAAGTTTCTGACTACCAACAAAGTCTACATGGGCTACCTATACCCATCAAAAGTAATATATAGCTGGGCATGGTGACACACACCTGTAATCCTAGCTACTCTGGAGGCTGAGACAGGAGAGTTGCTTGAGCCTAAGAGTGCAAGACCAGCCTGGGCAATGTGGTAATACTCCTGTCTCAAAAAAAAAAAAAAAACAAATGTAATATATATAACCTTCATAACTCGGCCAGGTAGAATGGCCTGGGCGCTAAATACTTAGAATGACATGTAAAAGCTCCTGTTCAAAGGTGGTAGTGGTGAAACCAAATTTCAAGTGATTTTTAATACTGGCATCTGTAAACCAATGCCGAAAGCACTAGAGGGATGTTAACATTTTTTACCTCAGGACATTTGCTTGCTTATATCGTTTGGCTGCGTCCCCACCCAAAGCTCACCTTGAATTGTAATAATCCACACTTGTCAAGGGCAGGGCCGGGTAGAGATAATTGAATCGTGGGGTCAGTTTTCCCCATACTGTTCTGGTGGTAGTGAATAAGTCTCACAAGATCTGATGGTTTTATAAATGGGAATCCCCCTGCACAAGCTCTCCTGCCTGTGCCATGTAAGACATGCCTTTGCTTGTCCTTTGCCTATTGCCATGATTTTGAGGTCTCCCCAGCCATGCTGAACTGAATTCATTATACCTCTTTCCTTTATAAATTACCCAGTCTTGGGTATGTCTTTATTAGCAGTTTGAGAACAGACTAATACACTTGCCTTGGATGCATTTGGAAACTGTTGTTAATATGTTGAATATAAAATAGGATGCAACATTGGCTTGGAAAGGGTTCTTTTAACATCATAAGATGTTAAAGAATGGCTTGTCCAACATCATGCATGTAACTCTTGACAGAACTGCAAATACAACTTTGATTTCAAAGTGCTCTTTCCTCTACAATAGATGTTAGAGCTTAGGTTTCTATTTTAGATATTAGTGTCAATTATTTTCTACGTAACTTTCTATAGTTTTGAAGGAAGAGAGCTTAAAAAAATTCTGATCCCATTGGACTGGAGTACAGTGTTTTTAAACTTATAACTTTTTACTTTCATTTTTTATTTTTAAAATTTCAACTTTTATTTTAGATTACGAGTTACGTGCACAGGTTTGTTACGTGGGTATATTGCAAGATGCTGAGGTTTCGGGTATGACTGAACCCATCATCCAGGTAGTAAGCATAGTTCCTAGTAGGTGGTATTTCAACCTTGACCTCCCCAATCCATTTTATTTATTTATTTATTTATTTATTTATTTATTTAAGACAGAGTGTTGCTCTGTCACCCAGGCTGGAAGTGCAGTGATGTGATCTTGGCTCGCTGCAACCTCTGCCTCCTGGATTCAAACGATTCTACCGCTTGAGCCTCCCGAGTAGCAGAGATTATAGGCGCCCTCCTCCATGCCTGGCTAATTTTTGTATTTTTAGTAGAGGCCGGCATCCACATGTTGGCTAGGCTGGTCTCAAACTCCTGACCTGAAGTGATCCACCTTATACTCATCAAAAGTAACATATAGCCGGGAGCCACTGTGCCTGGCCTTCCCTCCATCCCCCGTCTTATTGTCCTCAGTGTTTATTGTTCTCATCTTTATGTAAATGTATACCCAATACTTAGCTCTCACTTGTGAGGATATGAAGTATATTTGGTTTTCTGTTTTGGTATTAATTAAGTTAGAATAATGGCCTGCAGGTGCATTCATGTTGCTGCAAAGGACATGATTTTGTTGCTTTTTATGGCAGCATAGTATTCCACCGTGTATATGTACCACATTTTCTTTATTCAATTCACTGTTGATGGGCATCTAGGTTGATTCCATGTCTTTGCTATTGTGATTAATGCTTCAATGAACATTCAGGGACATGTGTATTTTTCATAGAATGATTTATTTTTCTTTTGGGTACATATATCCAGTAATGAGATTGCTTAGCTAAATAGTAGTTCTACTTTTAGTTCCTTTTTGTTGTTGTCCCAGATTTATTGAAAATAATACAGCATTGCAGAAAAGATTTAAACAGGTCCCCAAGGCATTTTGAAATTCATCCCAACTGTAGGCTGAGTGACCTGCAGGTTGGACAGACTGCCGAAGTCCAAAAGCTTCAGCATTTCCTTAGTGTCAGGATCTACTTCAATGATCCCCTGATCCAGGGCTGAGACCTCAGGAACATAATTGTCTTTCCTTTCTCTCACCTCCTCCTGCAGCTTGATGGAGATACCTCTTACTGGGCCTCTCTGAATCTGCTTCATCTGATAGGTGACATAGCCTACTATCTTGTTGTGGAGCTTCTTGCTGGGGATAATGGTGATCTCCTTGCACATGCACTTGTTCGATTGGAAGTCATTGCTCAGGCTCATGTAGTACTTTTTCTGTGATGATGCAGGCAGCCTTCTTCACGGTTTTGGTGAAAACGTGGCCCATGTTGGTGGGTCCTTGGTAAAAGAGGTAGTTCTTTGAGAAATCTCCAAACTGCTTTCCACAGAGGTTGAACTAATTTAAATTCTCACCAACAGCGTATAAGTGTTTTCTTTTCTCCATAGCCTCACCAACATCTGTTATTTTTTGACTTTTTCATAACAGCCATTCTGACTGGTATGAGATGATATCTCATTTTGGTTTTGATTTGCATGTCCCTGATGATTAGTGGTTTTGAGCATTTTTTAAATATGTTCATTGGCTGCTTGTATGTCTTCTTTGAGAAGTGTCTGTTCATGTCCTTTGTTCACTTTTTAATGGGGTTATTTGCTTTTTGCTTATTAAATTGTTTAAGTTCCTCATCGATTCTGAATATTGGACCGTTGTTGGATATATATTTGTGAATATTTTCTCCCATTATGTAGATTGTCTGTTTGTTCCTGAGTATGTTATTTTTAAAAACAGATCCTTTATAATGGATACTCTTTTGGTACACAATTTTTGGCATTAGTTGCAAGAAGAGGGAAAAATTTTTCTTCCAACTTGGTTGGTATTGGAAAGTCAGGGTAATAAGATAAAGAACCCTGTTGTTTCCCTTCTCAATATGAGAGACCAAGTTGTTCGCCTACTATTATAAATAAAAGTTAGTATAAGTTATTATAACTAAGTATGAACATGATTGAAACTTATGACAGATAAAGATAATGCTTTGACTTCTCAAGTCATACTACTAGCCCTGATTAAATCCACATCCTTGCGTTTGCCCACATGTGAAGAACTCTTGAAGTGAAGAAAATTAGATAAATATCAAACATTCATCCACTTGAGAATCACAAGGTCCTTGTTCTCCGTTTTTTTTTTTCCTAACCTTGCTCTAGGTTGAATTGAATTTTTATCAATTCAGTATCTTGAATTGATCCAGATATTGAATCTTTTTCCAAAGTGAGATGTGATCTAGGACTTTTAAGATTCTTGGGTATCACTTTAAGTCTTTGGGATTTAGAACTTCAAAGGGTTGGGAAGAGCAGCGCATGAGAGGGACTCGTCTTCATAATCCGTTTAGAAGAGAAGGTCTGTTGAACATTTGGAAGGGGAAAAATTTGACATTTTTTCTGGACTTCGTGAATCATAAAGACAAAGAGGCTTAGTATAAGTATCACTTCACCTGAGAAAATGTCCTTTCCTAACTCCTCTACCTGTTATAATTACTCCTTTTTAACTTCTCTATCAACTATTCTATTGCTGGCTGCACATTAGAATCACCTAATTAAAAAATAAATACTAGTGCCCCAAGCCCCATCCTCTGCTTTATTTGATCTGGGACACTGATATTGCTTCAAAAAATCCCTAGATGATTCTAATGTGCAACCAGCATAGCAAAACAGTGCCGTATGTTCCCAGAGCACTTTATTTCATAACTGGACACTTACTCTGTTGTCCCATAGTTCTTTAAAATTCTGTCTCCCTGGTCGCTTCATATGATAAACTGAGTATAAAGACCACGTCTTAGTCAACTTACATAAGACATAACCTCTAGGAGTTGCTTGCTCATTGAGTTCTTCTTCTCCTCCTTCTCCTCCTCCTCCTCCTCCTTCCTCCTCCTCCTCCTCTTCTTCTTCTTCGCCTCCTCCTTCTTCTCCTCCTCCTCCTCCCCCTTTTCCTCCTCCTCCTCTTCCTCCTCCTCCTCCTCCTCTCCCCTTCTCCTTCTCCTTCTTCTGATGGAGTCGCACTCTGTTGTCCAGGCTGGAGTGCAGTGGCATGATCTCGGTTCACTGCAACCTCTACCTCGCAGGTTCAAGCAATCCTCCTGCCTCAGCCCCACTAGAGGCTGGGATTGCAGGCATGTGCCACCATGCCCGGCTAATTTTTGTATTTTCAGTAGGGATGGGGGTTTTGCCATGTTATCCAGGCTGGCCTCGAACTCCTGACCTCAGGTAATCCACCCACCTCAGCCTCCCAAAGTGCTGAGATTACAGGCATGAGTCACTGCGCCTGGCCTAATTGAGTTCTTCTTTTTAAAAATCCCCAACACATTCTACTGAACAATCACCAAGTTCTACAATCTGGGGCTACATCAGAAAATAAGACAGACCTAGTCCTTTACCTTATGAAATTTACAGTATTTTTTCCTTGAGGGCAAGTATATTGTCATTGCATTTGCAAATCTATCTAGGGTTCGCTAATAGCTCACCAAGAAACATCACAGTAGAACAAATAATTATTAAGTGCTTTCTGTTTGCTAGCCACTGTGCTAGGTCTTGGCTACAAGAGGGCAGATGAACCAAGCTACAGAGGTCTTGATTGGGACATACTGTTTTATCTGCCCTTAGGACTGACCCATTTTGTGTTTTCTAAAACTTGTATGTTTGTGAAATTTTCATTTAAACTCCACTTACTTGACACATTAAATCACAAAGATTTTTAAAATCTAGAAGATTTCTACAAATTACTAAAAAATCGTATGGTTTCAGTGCCTACCCCTGCACTCTAAATGGTAAATAGAATGAATAGATGTTTGTAGATTGCTTCAATTTCAGTTTTACTCCAAGTAGGACACAGTACACTTTTTGGGTAATAATGAACATAAAATATATATCTGGTTATTTCAATACGGTATGTGTCATCTTCATTTCCTTCTAAATCAAAGATAAGTATCCATTTTGCAGAGAAAATAATTAGAACATATTTGCCTTTCACTTTATGAAGTACTTTCATTAGTTTAAATAACATCATCTGATTTGATCCTTGCACCAAGTCTGAGATGTAGGATGGTTACCAAAGCACTTCTCTTGATTTTACAGTGAGGAAACTTAGGCTCAAGTTGACACTCAAGCTCACCTTGCAAGATAGTGGCAGAGCTGATAAGTTCAATGCTCTTTCTGTCATCCCATGCTGCCATAAATGTAAGTATGCATCCATAGGCATCATATAAATATGCCAATACCAAGTTTTGCTAAAGTACTTGAAAAGCAAAAACAAAAAATCTAGTACATTAATGTGTTATAGCATAATATATGTTTTAACAGCTTATTAGTTTGCATTAGCTAGAGAAAGATGTGCTTCTCACATTTGTGCAAAATTGAACTATCGAATATTTTTAAAAGGATGAAGATTTACCTCTTTCAAGTATATAAAAGAAGTGGACCTGCAATAATTAAAGATTTCTTTTAGAGGTTCTTAGAGTGCCTACTTTGGTTAATACTTAAGAATGTTTTGTAATTATACTCTCAATTATCTTTGTGTTAATGGGTGTTCCTCAAGTACTTGAGGATGCTAACAACAGTGTATTCTCTTAAACAGTCTACATATGCTCCCTATAAACTTTATTTACACTACAGATTTGTTCAGCAAGTCTTTTGTTTGTTGATATGGTAACGGAAAACTTCTGCTTAGCCAGACTTTCAGTAGATCAGAAATTCCGATTTAAGGTGAGTCTGAATTAATGAAGTTTTACTTTATTTGCAATTTAATAGGTGTTGCCCCATATATCTGTCTTTACATACATGTATAACTTTATTAATATATATGTTTTTATACATTTAACAGTACTTTGCAGAGCTACTGACTTGATTTATCAATGAACCTGAGAAATTTCAAATTATTTTATAGCTTCTTAGCATAGATTTGTCTTAGTCTGTCTGTAGCTGTGGAGGAAAAATTCTGTTTCCTTAAGTCCTTTTATGAGGGTGCCAAAAGGTATAAAAATATGAAGCCATTTAATAGCCAGGCTCTTTGAAACTACCAAGCACACACAGTGTGCGTGCTAAGTTTAATCACAGTGATGGATTTACACATAATGTCTCAATTCCAGACTCCCTCATTAGTGCAGTCAATCTTGAAATTCTCCCTGGTGAGAAGGGTGAAGGTGACTTCAATACCCGTGAGGACGGCTGGATATTGACAACACCCAGAAAAAGACAGTGGGAAAAATCTCTACCATATGAGGCTATAATCCTAGCTGTGGTCAATGTGTTGAAAGCTTTATATTTCCTGACCACAGGATCTTTCTATAAAATGAACAGGGAGGAGGGATATTCCTAGGATTAGCCAGCTGGCTATTCCTATATGCTTATTAAAATTTCTGGAAGAAATGGTGGGGCCTTTAAACCCTTTTACAATAAAATGACTATATCCGTTTGAGAAATTATAACTTTTCCCTCCTCCAACTATTTCATGCAAGAGGGCAGAATAAAATATTTTCAAACTTAAAATTTGATAGTTGCAGCAAAGAAATGGGAATATAGAAAATGGTGGTAAAAACAGCAGTAGCAGCAGAAGCAAGGAGAGAATCCAGATGTCACCTTTGCAGGAAGTCTTTTTCTCCTCTGAGGACCCGCAGGTCAGGCTTTTAAATTTTGGGCAAAACACAGTTTTATTCCATGCCATACAGAGTGTGGAGACAGCCTTGTCTTTTGGAGGCTGCATTTGGAACCTGCTGCCTCTTTTATTCAACACCCACATGTTATTCCTCTAGCTTGCTGAGTGAATCCCTGCACGATTGTGGCATTAAAGAAAGCAAAGCACTGGCAATGTATCTAGCCTCTTTGTTTAGGAGAAGAAAACCAAGTAACTTAACACTTAACATTCATCAGAAGACACTGGGTCATCAGGAACACTGTAGAAATAGCATTAGAATTGGGTCCCTTTTATACGAAATCCTCAGGGTGTTTAGTCAATAGTACCAGACGCCGGAATATTGTGTTTTATAGTCTTCTTTCTCCTCTTCCTTCTCCCCCTCCTCTTCTTCTTTTTGATAGAGATTTAGTAAGTAAAGCCAAGATGTGTGTGTGTGCGCGCGCGCACACACACACACACACACACTCTCTCTCCCTCTCTGTGTGTGTGTGTGTCTCTGAATATATAAGTAGATCTCCATTTCCTTCTTCCTCTCCCTCTACTTTAAATAGATCACTAAGCCAACTAGCTCTTCATTTTCAGATGAGGGCCCTCAGGATATACATAGAGGATATCCAGTGAACCTTCAGTATCTTGACATTTTATCATTCCATTTGAGACTGTGTATTTTCTTCTAATTGATATTTTCAGAACTTGATTGGGGCCTTGAATGAACTTGAAGGAAAATCTTTTGTTGAAAAGTATAATTAAAACAATAGTTTATATCTGTTTAGCTTTTGTACAGTTTATAGTGTGCCTTCATACATTTTATTTAATTCCCCATAACAATTTATCTAATATATTATGAACTACTTAGAATTAGTTAAGCAGAGGGCTGTTGAGGAAAGTTAATAGGCTTGTTCAGCAATAAGAAACTAAAGAGATTTAACCTGACTTTCTGGAAGTCTTCTAATTGCCATTGGACATCCTGCCACACCAGAGTCCTCTAAATCGTAATAGACAATCCACACTTATCAATTTGACTACAATAATTTAGGTGGATCATGAAAGAATGAATTAGCATATTTTAAAGGGGTGTGTATATCTGAATTAGCATATTTTTAAAGGGATGTGTGTATAAGGGACCCAATTCTAATTCTACTCCTAAAGTGTTCCTGATGACCCAGTGTCTTCTGATGAATGTTAAGTGTGTTTCCAACCCTCTGGTTTCTGGGGGTGGGGTGTATATATGTAAGTCATGGGTGGTAGTGTAAGATGAAGAGAGGGCACTGAGTTTTAGAAAGATGTCTGCTTTCTGGCATTTAATCATCAGGATTTAAGAGCATGAAAAGACAAAGGATATGTTAAATGATTGTCCAAAGGGGGAATGAGGAAAGGAATATAAGGATGGAAAAGAAAGCAAGATAGGACAGAATGGAGAAATAAAGGAAAAAATAGATTAACAATTGGGAAAGTAAGTGAAACAGCTGGTAATACCACTGTTCTTTCTGACTGAAGGCTAATTTTGGGACCCTCAAAGATGATGTTGAAATTGACTCAGCCAGATATTTAACATGAGTTCGAGACAAGAAAAGGCTTCCTTCACTCTAAATATCTCTTCTACCTGATTCTTGAATGCCAGAAATTCTCTTAATATGAGGCAAAGTTTTCAGTTCTCTATTACAAATTAAAGATTTTTAAAGCACAAATCTATAAGTAAAAGAGTACATTAGTATAAATGATTTTCTGTCAAAATATAAAGGGTAATTTCAGCTTATTTTTTGTTTGGATATACGAGTTGTATTCACAGTAAAATATTCTTTGTGTTTTCAATAATGAGGTGGAGCTACCACTACACAAAAAATGAATGGAGTCACTGGAGACTCTAAAGAGATATTTTACAATTTGCACCTGGTTATATCCATGCACTTGCGTATGGGCAAACAGGTTATTCATAGCGATGTCTTAGTAAATGTGATATGTGTAATTAGACAGTTTACTTTGTAGTAGCCTTTCTGATCATCTCTCAAAGGTATACATCTCAGATATATAGTCAGATGACGGATTTAGAGAATGATGGTTTTTCTAAACCAAAGAGAAATTCCAAACCCTAGAGAAAGATTCAGAAAACTTTGTCTTGCAGGTAAATATTTTTATAAGTCTGAGCAAATGATTCAATTAATTTCAACATAGTAAACTTTACTATATAGAGTGCAATGCACTAGCTTCTGCAGAGGAAACAAGGTGAAGAGACACAGCTTTCTAGATCCAAAAGAACATAAAGTTGAGTTAAGGAGGCAATGCTATTTCTTAAGTTGGATAAGATGAAGAGAAATTAAAAAAAATGTATAATTTAAAGCTAAGTTGAATTTCCCTTCCCTTCTCTTTCCTTCTCTTCTCCCTACCTTCCATCCTTTCATCCGTCCTCTTTTTAAATTTCTTCTCACGTGTCTTTTTTCCTTGAGTGCCAGCTTTGTTTTTACTCAAAGCAAGTCAGCAAGTCTGGCATTCATCAGTTTAGCAGAGATAATCCTTAGTTCCTAGAAAGGCTGATTTTGTTGTTGTTGTTGTAATGAAATCAAGAAAACAAAGGCCTGGCATTCCAGGTTTATACATGCCAATGTATCCAAGTAAAAGAGAGGAAAGGCATGAATCTTCAAGTAAAAAGTACTAGATAATTAGAGATAGGTGACTTTACTCTAAATTCAATTACTAGCTACTTGTGGCTTTAAGGGACTGTATCTTAGTTTATTCATTTATAAAATGGAAATATCATTTTACACTTGCCTCCTAGAGTTGCTATGATGGTTAGTATAATTAATATATGAAAAAGTGTTCTGTTTCAGTGCTACAAATGTTAGTTTACAAGGAGCCTGGATTTTTTCATTAACTAATATAGCACTTCACGTGAAATGAAAAATAAAAAGGAACCCTATTCTGTATTTTGCATGTGAAAGAAGAGAGACATAAATTGCTTTCATTAAGGTTGCACATAAGGAAAGCAAAGACAGGAAAGCAAATCACCTTTATATGTTTTATTGTCTTAGCTGGAGTGGGTTGAATTTTGTCCTTCAAAATATATGTTTAAGTCCTAAACCTTGGCATCTGTGAAGGTGACCTGATTTTTTTTTTTTTTTTTTTTTTTAAGAGTTTTGCAGATATAATTAAGCTAAGGATCTTGAGATGAGACCATCTGGGATTAGGGTGGGCCCTAAACTCAATGGTGGGTATCCTTAAAAGAGACACAAAAGAAGATGCAAAGAGACACAGAAAGAGAAGCCATGAGAAGACAAAGGCAGAAATTAAACTGCTGTGTCTTCAAGTCAAGGAATGACGGAAATTAAGGAGAGTCACCAGAAGTTAGGAGAGAGGCATAGAATAGGTTCTCTCCCAGAATCTCCACCAACATCTTATTTTCAGACTTCTGGATTTCAGAATGGTGAGAGATTACATTTCTGTTGTTTTAAACCACCCAGAAGATTCTAACGCGAACTAAGTTTCAGACCTACTGCTTGAGCATTGAGGGAAACAAATTACCAAACTAGAGCTCATTATTTCTACTTAATGTCTGGCAGGTTGTTTTATAGGAAACTCTCACCTTACTTGTAGGCATGATTGATACCAATTAGCTTCAGATAATGCTAAGAAAAATTTCATTTCAATGTCCTTTCAAGGAAATTAGCTCTAGAAATCAGATAATTTTATTGATAGGGTAATAAGTACATACTAGGGGAAGTTTCTGGTTTAATTTGAGAATGTCGTCTGACAGAATACATTAGATTTAGACCAAAATGTGTTACTTTTCATTTACTCTCTAAACCAGAACTTGTTGGAAGTAAGAACATTCTTTTCAGATTTAACTAATTTATCATTAATAAGCTGTGTTCTTCAATACATGGTCCTGCCAAATGCTACATTAGAAAAAGTTTCCTTTGACTTGAAACCATTATCAGGATTTTCGTCTCTTACAGCTTTAAGATGCATGGTAAATGGTCTGAGAAATCTTGCAATAAAAAAACTATTTATCCCTGTTTAAGAATTACTGAAATTTATTTGAAAATAGAAGGTTATTTTCCTTCTCTCATATAATATCAATGGATAATACACAAAATAAGTGATCTCCAGAAAATTGTTTTTTAAAAATATATATTATTAGAATTTTGTCTGGTTGAGAAGAGACTGTTAAATGAGACAACTTTAGGGGTTCACATTTGACAAATCTGGGACAATTTGCCATCAAAATGAGTAAGGATAGTAATGGGTTATAACCCATGAAAAATACAAAAATTGATAATTCCATACTAATAATCAGTTGATTGATAATTAAGTAGAAGGAAAGGAGAAGAAAGCTCTTCCTGGTCGTAGGATGCCAAATAATAAATGTAGAGAGACACACACTCATCCTTTTCTATGGCTGCATAGTATTCCATGGTGTATATGTGCCACTTTTTCTTAATCCAGTCTGTCACTGATGGACATTTGGGTTGATTCCAAGTCTTTGCTATTGTGAATAGTGCCGCAATAAACATACGTGTGCATCTGTCTTTATAGCAGCATGATTTATAATCCTTTGGGTATATACCCAGTAATGGGATGGCAGGGTCATATGGTACTTCTAGTTCTAGATCCTTGAGGGATCGCCATACTGTTTTCCATAATGGTTGAACTAGTTTACAATCCCACCAACAGTGTAAAAGTGTTCCTATTTCTCCACATCCTCTCCAGCACCTGTTGTTTCCTGACTTTTTAATGATTGCCATTCTAACTGGTGTGAGATGGTATCTCATTGTGGTTTTGATTTGCATTTCTCTGATGGCCAGTGATGATGAGCATTTTTTCATGTGTCTGTTGGCTGAGTTTGTGTCCTTTGTAGGGACATGGATGCAGCTGGAAACCATCATTCTCAGCAAACTATCGCAAGAACAGAAAACCAAACACCGCATGTTCTCACTCATAGGTGGGAACTGAACAATGAGATCACTTGGACTTGGGAAGGGGAACATCACACACCGGGGCCTATCACGGGGAGGGGGTAGGGGGGAGGGATTGCATTGGGAGTTATACCTGATGTAAATGACGAGTTGATGGGTGCTGATGAGCTGATGGGTGCAGCACGCCAACATGGCACAGGTATACATATGTAACAAACCTGCACGTTATCCACATGTACCCTAGAACTTAAAGTATAATAAAAAAAAAAGAAAAAGAAAAGAAAAAGGTTTGCATGTTGTATAGATGCATACTGAAGTATGTGGGAGTGAAATGGAATGAGATCTGAGATTTGCTTTGAAATTCTTCAGTAAAGTAAAGGAAGGAAGAAAGGTCAGGAAGGAGGAGGGGAGAGAAGAAAAGAATGACAGAGGAAGCACAAATGGCAAAATCTTGCTAATTCGGGAATCTGGGTTATGGCTATAATGAAGTTCATATTGTACTTTGGTCTTTTGTGTATGCTTGAAATTGTCTAGTAAAAAATATTTTTTGCTGTAAAAAACAAAAAAACAAAAAAACAAAAAACAAAATAAATGTAGAGAGAGTGATAAGAGTTTTTTAAAATCACCATTTTGCAACCATCATTGTAAAAATTGATTTGGATGAGAGTCATCAATAGATCCTAAAATTAATGAGTACAATATGATGGATGTCAAGTTATGTATATAATTTCAAGGCATGCACCCAACTGATTACTTATTAATTGTAAGAGAAAAATTATTATCAGTAGAAAATGTTGACTACCACTGTTTCAACAAGTACCATGCGTCTCCTCATAAGAAGCCACTTAAACTTTGACACTGCTGTTTGAAACTTGGGGAAAAAAATGCATAAGTTGAATTTAATCACAAAGAAACATCAGGTAAACCCAAATTTAGGGACAGTGTACAAAATAAGTGACTTTCACTCTTCAGAAATATCAATGCTGTGAAAGATAGAGACTGGCCAAGGAACTCTTTCTTTCAGATTTTAAAAGACTTGAAACTAAATGCAATTTATAATCCCAGAATAGAAGCTGGATCCAAGAAAAAATTGCTGTAAGGATTTAATGGAGAAACTGATATATATTAATCAATATAATCAATATATTAGAAATATAATCAATATATTAGAAAATAATGTTGCACAAATGTTTTCTAGTTTTGATATTTGTACCTTCATAAAGTGACATGATATGTGCAACTTATTCTTTTTAAAAATTATTATTATTTTTGAGACTGGATCTCATTCTGTTGCCCAGGCTGGAGTACAGTGGTATGATCATAGCTCACTGCAGTCTCAATCTCCAAGGCTCAACCATCCTCCCACCTTAGCCTGCCAAGTGGCTGGGACTTCAGGCCTGTACTACCACACCTGGCTAATTTTTCAAATTTTTAGTAGACATGAGATCTCGCTGTGTTGCCCAGGTTGGTCTTGAACTCCTGAGCTCGAGCAATTATTCTGCCTTGGCTTTTCAAAGTGCTGGGGTTACAGGTGTGAACCACTGCACCTGGCAAAATTAATATTACTTTTGATTGACAAATCATAATCATATGTATTTATAGGGTAAAATGTAATGCATATATATATGTATATTATACACACACACTTACAGGGTAGAGCTTATTTTTAAATATTTTAGGAGAACATGAGAGAAGGAGAAAGGAAGGAAGGTAACAAAATGAGGTAAAATGGTGAATCTGTGTGAATATGGGAATGATTTCTTCTGAAATCACTTGTGTAAGTTTGATAATGTTTCTACATAAAAATGTTGTAAAAAGTGGAAAAAGCATTTTTTTTTTTCCAGAAAGAATTTCCTGCTGCTAAAGAGAGGAAAATTGAATTATGCATTTGGACTGTGTTCCTACAACTAATAACTTTTCATCTCTCACTAGTGAATAAGAGTAACAGGCTTAGATGCTGTCATATTTATTTACATTAAATACAAAAAACTAGCAGTGTTGAAGGTTCACATTGGTCAAACAACATAGCTCACACATTTGTAATATGTAATATTATGTTTTCAGCATAAACATATAATGCAAGATACTCTACAATGGGTTAGGCCTAGGTCAGATATCATTTTGTTTAATATGCAAACACAAAAATCTTGATTGAAAACCTGATTTGTGACCATTTGGTAGAATTTTCTCTCTTTAAAAATGATCAAATGGAGTTATTTGAAATATATATAAAGACACTTTATAAAGATACAAAAATATTAAGAATAATTAAATGCTCATAATAGAATGAAATAGATGTACTTACTAAATCATTAAATTACACACAACTGTAGACAAAACGAACTTTTTTTTTTTGAGACGGAGTTTTGCTCTTGTTGCCCAGGCTGGAGTGCAATGGCGCGATCCCGGCTCTGCGCGATCTCACCGCAAACTCTGACTTCCCGGGGTTCAAGCAATTCTCCTGCCTCAGCCTCCCGAGTAGCTGGGATTACAGGCACGCGTCACTACGCCAGGCTAATTTTGTATTTTTAGGAGAGACAGAGTTTCTCCATGTTGGTCAGGCTGGTATCGAATTCCCAACCTCAGGTGATCCGCCCGCCTCAGCCTCCCAAAGTGCTGGGATTACAGGCGTGAGCCACCGCGCCCGGCCCGACAAAACGAACTTTAAGTATTATTTGGGAATAGTGATATTATAGTTCTGTGTTATTTCTTCATTTCTTCCCACCGAAGCCAGCAGCAGATGTGGCTAGAAAAACATCTCTGTTGTGGTTCAGGTCCAGACACTCAATTTTTCTGTTACCGCCGGAGTCCACATCAGTCCATGCCCATGTACCCATGCTGATGTGTTGCATCTTACAGTGGTCCATAGAGGCCTTGTCATGCTTCTGTCATATTTATATATGAATTATGTAGAATTCTTTGTCTCTCTGCCTGCGACAACAAAGTTTAGCATTTGAAGTGCAAAATCCTTATCTACTGGTATCTGTTTACTGGTAAATAAAGCCTTATCTGCTGGCTTTAGCTATTTGCTTCCTATCTCCTACTACATGGATTCATGTTAATGCTGGAAATGTGATTAGCCTCCCATTTGGTACTTGTTTGGTTATTCTATAGCTGCCTAGAAACATTTTCTTTTTCTATTCTTTCTTTCTTTTTTTTTTTTCTGTAGCTATGGGGAGACTTTGTAGATATTCCTGGATTTTAGGGGTGGGAAACAGAACAAATTTCAGGCTGAGCACTAGTTAAAAAGTGTCTCCCCCACTACTCAGAAGTAATTTACTTTATTGTTACTTCCTGTGTTTTGCTATCAACAACCCCCCATGACATCAGCAGCCCTTGGTTAAAAGCTGTTCACTGATTCCTTGACAGGCTTTTGCTGTTTAACTGTTTCAGGCTCACTTAAGTATGTCATACACACACGCCTCCCAGTGATTTCATTGGGTTTTCCCATGAAAAAGGTCCTAGATCTAAACTAAAATCTTCAAAGACACACCCTGTTTTAAAAAGTAGCAGGTTTAGAATTTAGCTAGAGGACAAAATGTGAAAATGCACAGAACCCATGGGGCTCTCTTGAAATTCTTTACTGTCAAGATTTCATCATAACATAGGACACAGCTGGGTAGTACAGTGGGAATAGGAAATTTAGGATTGAGAAGGGGGAACATGGTTTTTTTTTCTGCTTCTATATAAACATTCTGATCCCTGTCTTGTTTCCTGACAACTAAGGATTGTACAGTGGTCCAAGCCTCCACCAAAGAGTGATTTCTGCCGTATCTGAGTCAGTGCTGTAGCAGCATCAGTCAGAACATAGCCATTAGCAGGAACTGTCACAAATGTAGGGGCAGCAACATGGTAAGAGAGAGTCTTCCTTCAGCAGCAGTAGTTCCTTGGGGTCTCCATAAACATAGCCTCCTATCAGGTTGGCTTACAGATTGCCATAGTGTTTACAGATTGTTCTGGAAATGAAATGTCATGTGAGGGGGATCCTGGGGTGCCGCTCTTGAAATGAATTCAATATGAAAAATTAAAGTGATGTGAGATCTTAGTACAAATCAAAAACCTATGCAGAATTATAGATGAAAGGAAGTTAGTACTGTAAATTATGTTATCACAGATGGGGAACATTTATATCAATCATTAGGGCTAGAGGATGAATTTATATAGGGTTAATTGATGAGCCACATTAAAAAAAAAAAAGCTAATGTAGATAATAGATGAGTAGAGAATAGTACCTCTGGTGTTTGGGCCTGCAGCTGTCCTTTGGGTCATAGTAGGTAACAGTCAGGAAATTATTTTTAACTGTGTGTGTAAGAAAATGCTGAGTACCTTTTCCTCTAGACATCCCTGAACATCTTAAGTCATTACAGGTGCCACAGCCATGTACGGAGTTTAAAGCACTGCTTTACAGATTCCAGAGGAGAAGGCCTGTGTGGTCTATTTTACTGCAAGCACAGTAAAAATTAGTGGGCCCTATTTATTCATTATTAATCTGGTGGCAGAGATGTATCTTAATTCCTGATGGGTTTTACATGCTGCTGCTATTATTTGTTGGGAAATTTCCCTTTTTTTTTTCCCCTATTAAATCTTCATTCCAGGAGTTGTGTTTATTTGGCACCAAGTTAAAAGGAGAGGATGTTGTTAAAAGAAGGGACCACTTTACTGTTTCTTTTAACACAGCATCTCAGTACTTACTACTACTAAAATTCAATTGATTCAGTCTCTGAAGTCTGTCATCAAAGGTTAATTCAGAAACTATTTAGAATTTGCAGATGTAATTTTTAAATCTAAAAATATTTATCAGAGTCAAATGGTAGGAGTTTTGTACAACAAATTTCCGTTCTCTAGGTTTTGGTAATAGGTAGTTGCCATATTGTATTTTGATTTCATTATTTTTCAATGCTTTTCATAGAGTACTTTAGACTTCCCATCCTAGAGGTATAAGGAATTTAGAAAAGAAACAAAACTTCTTCCAATAAAGAATTCTGTCTACACTAATATGTACAAATAAGAGCATTTCAAATTGGTGCAACTGATGAGCAATGTCTGAAGTATCAGAAGACTGAAGTGTCCAGACATTGGCTGTAATGTATCTATCTACTCTAAAATTGAAGTATGGTGCACAAATAGAAATTTAATAAAATTCAAAGAGATAATAAATAGTACATTCTCTTCCAGAAGAGTAATAATTTAATTCTTAAGATTTTCCCTTTTCCCCAAAGAATTCAAGGAACTAGTAATGTTAAGTTCATTTGAAGCATTTGTACACTTCATATTATATAGGCATAATTGAGTGAACACTCCCTAAGATAACCCCGTTTCCTTTTAAACCCAGAACCCAAATAGGTATTTCTTTCTCATATGTGCAAATATGTATTAGGATATGTTATCCTATGTGCCTGTACCTAACTCCCTGATCCTTTAAGGGACTCAGAAAGACCATTTGTGGTATTGACCTATTTTGATTTCAGTTGAAGATTCAGATGTCCTAAGAATACTGGAGTTTAGAGCTGGAACTTTATTGAGGGTACCTGGAGAGTCAGGTCGATATTATAGTGCTGGCTTTCCCCTCTTGTTACAGGTATTCTGGAGGTGGGGAGCAATGGCCATTCAATGTGCCCAGAACAACTCTGGACAGAGAACCATTTTATGACTCTCTAGAATGAAAAACTAATTTTTACTTAAGTTTAGGTACACCCTACATTGATTTGACTTTCAGCCCTTTTACTATTATTATTATTGTTTTGCAAAGAATTTCGATGGTAGTGCAAAACAGTTTAGATTGTGTTAACTCATAGTTTTTCTTTCATTCAGCCATTTTCATTTTGATTTTGTTTCTGGTTTGCCTGAAATAGACTCCCCAAATTGGGCTGCTCTGAAGCTTGATGTAGGGGCTGCTGAACTCATGGGTACTCCAAAGACTTTTATGGCTCTGTTGTTTGCCCCTTCCTGTCTATCTCGATATTTAAACCCTCAGGAATACTCAAATGTTTCTGAATATAAGGCTTTGTTTTTGTTTAGGTAAGTCTTGTATAAGAATTCAATTTATTCCAACTGAAAAAGAATGCCTGTTACAGGTCAAGGACTATGCATTAAAGTGAGGATCTGATAAAAGCAGGAGGGGCATGCTGTAACTCAAGAGAAAAATCAGAGAAAAATGGAAAACGATGAAAACTAGATACTGGTACGGTCTGATGAGTAGTTCCATTTCCTTATTGTGAGAATTTTTGAGAGCGTATACACTAAGCCTTATGATTATCATATCAACTTTTCCTCCTCAGGAAAATGGGACCACCACATTTTATTTTATTTTATTTTATTTTTTTATTTTTATTTTTTTTTTTTTTTGAGACGGAGTCTCGCTCTGTCACCCAGGCTGGAGTGCAGTGGCCGGATCTCAGCTCACTGCAAGCTCCGTCTCCCGGGTTTACGCCATTCTCCTGCCTCAGCCTCCGGAGTAGCTGGGACTACAGGCGCCCGCCACCTCGCCCGGCTAGTTTTTTGTATTTTTTAGTAGAGACGGGGTTTCATCGTGTTAGCCAGGATGGTCTCGATCTCCTGACCTCATGATCCACCCGCCTCGGCCTCCCAAAGTGCTGGGATTACAGGCTTGAGCCACCGCGCCCGGCCTATTTTATTTTTATTTATTTTGTAGAGACAGGGTCTTGCTATGTTGCCTAGGCTCATCTCAAACTCCTGGCCTCAAGCAATCCTCCAGCCCTGGCCTCCCAAAGTGCTGAGATTAGAGGCCACAACACAAATAATTTGATGACATTACAGTTGTTTCAGTGGATATCTGAAAGAATAATGATATGGGATTAGTAGGTATAATTAAGCTCTTGAGAAAAATAAAGCACTACATTAGATTTCCAAGCTATGAAAACAATAAAAATTATAGATTATTTTTATCAATGTAAGAAGGACTCCAGATATGTGTTGATGATACTTGGGTTCCAGTGCTGGCTCTACCACTAAGTAGTCACATGACCTTGTAATTAGTTAATTCTCTTAACCTCCTTGGGAATTGGTTTCTTTGCCTATAAAATGAGGGGGCTTTGGTAGACAGTTGAACTTTATAGACTTTGTCAGCTCTTTAACTCCATGCCTTTTGAAGGCATTTTGAGAAATAATCAATTAGCCTTCTTTGTTTTTTATTTTTTACAAAAATCTCCTGTTGGAGTATGTACCCACATGACAGCTGGGGGCTCTATTTAGTCAACTTATTAGTGAAAATATTCCTGAGTTTGTTCAGAAGATCTACAGATATGCTAATTGGCAGCTGCTCCATTCTTCTCAGGGAGCAATTCCAAGTGAAATATTTGGAATTGGGTTGGAAATACTTTTTCCTTATTTCTGCCTGGGGGATTCATGTAAAAGAATAAAAAATTTACCCTAAGTCAGAAGATTCTCTGGTCTGTTCCAACTCTTCTAGGACTTTATGAGCAGGAGGGAAGGTTATGGCAGTTTTTCACTTTCTATGAGAATGTCAGAGCTTGGAACAATAATGGAATCTGGAATTGCTCTTCATAAAAGTGTAAGAAATTATCAGCAGAATGGGAGGGAAATGCAGCAGGTGAGATCAGAGATAGAAAAATAATTTTCCCATTACAAAGTAGTTTTCTTTCTCCAAATGGTATTCAGGGATAATCCTCCCTGATATCCATGATGGGTATTTATCTGGGTATTAATATATTTCACTGCAAATAACTTCATACTATACTATTATTATGATAAATTCTCCTCTATCTGGAGCTTTCCCAAGTGGTGTAACACCCTAAGCAAAGCTGCTTCTGTCAACAATGCAGGTGACTGTGGAGTTCTTTAGAACTCCAGACCATGGATGAGGCATTCCATGAAACATGACATCCAAAGACTAATAAAAATAATGAATTTTAAGTCTTGACTAAGTTTGCAAGAGAAATGGGGATAAGGCAACTCAAGTATCCCAGGACAAGCCAACTACAGTGCCTCTGAGGAACTGGCATTCGTATAACCCTAAGAATGTAAATTGAATAATTATTTTGTAGACTTTAAAGCCATAGCAGATGCCTGAGGTCAATATTAAATGCAGAAAAGAAGATACTGTGCTTAAAATTCAGCTATAGAAACTTGAATACTTTGTCAGATGTCCAAGGCTTTCTCTCAGTAGAAAAAAAACATATTCTGTTGAGCACATGCATGATACATTATACATGCAGACATTCTAGGGGTTTATGAGTGGTGGTAGAGAGAGTAATTATGGACTACTGTTCGCAGAAAAGGCAAGAGGAAAGACAGAATTGCATTTTAATGTCACAAATAGTTCAAAGACAAGCCTGAGACATTTTTAGAAAGGGAAGAATTTGAGCAGGAAGGAAGATACAGAGCCATCCCCAAAGAGACTTGCTCGGAGCAGAGAGCCCTCCAGATCATTCTCTGGAGAATGGTCTTAGAGTTAGAAGGAATCATTGAAGACCTGGAGCTTAAATTTCCTTTCTGCTGAATGTCTGTGTGGAAATACTGCTTCTTTTTTTTATGTATTTGCTTTTTCTCTTTTAAAAGAAAATTATGAGTCCTGGGTATTCATTCCTCATCAGATTTGTTTTAATATACAATGCCCACCAAAATTATTTGTATTCCACGGTTCTTAAACCTAGTTCAGTCAATTTCTATGTAATCAATTCCATACTAAAACAAGGTCTACATTTCTAAATGCAAGCATCAATATTGGAACAAAAAAAATTGCTCTTCTTGTTATTAAGCTAGTGAGATGCTTCTGTCAATTCTGGCATCCTTGTAGGGAAAACACATTACTTTTCCATTAATGAAAGCTGTTATGTAAATTAATAGCTTGGTAATTATTTGTCTTGATTCATACAAAAAGGATGATGAGCAGCCTAGTGTTGTAAAAAGAACAGCAGCTTTGTGGTCAGAAAGGTCTGTCTATCCCTACCACTTACTAATTTGTTTGGTCTTGGGAAAGTTGCTTAAAATCTAAGCTTCAGTTTTCTCATCTAAAAAGTACAGTTATAATGTTTGCTTTATAGAAATATTCCAAATGTTAAAGTGAGTAGTGAGTAAGGAGTGTAAATCACTTAGCACAAAGCCTGGCAAATTACATAATTCAAATCAATATTAGGTTAGCAAATCCCCCCGCTCCAATTTCCACCACCCCTACTAAGAAGTGCACTCACATGAATGGAAATGTATTCTAGGAGTTGTTTTCCTCAGCTATCCTTGACTCAGTGTACTGGCAATGCAGCTGTATTGAGCACTGAACTGTGGTGCTCCCATCTTAATGGGCAGGGCTCCTAACATCTCCAATCTTTTTTTTTTTTTTTTTTTTTTCCTGCACCTGCTTCTTCCATTTCTCTTGCCTCAAGACAATGGATCTCTATCTTGAGGAGTGGTAAACCTACTTCCACTCCTGTTGTGGCGTATGAAGAACCAGGAACCATTCTTTCCAGGTGGCCCTTAATTAGAGCTTCAGAAGGGTAACTTGGAACCCTTAGACTATACCTTTTCTCTATCTCTTTTTCTACTTTTTTTGCCCTTAAACTTTAATTTTATTGTTATATTCTCTATTGTCTAGATCATTTACTTAAATATTTCACTAGCTTTTTATATACTTTTGATATTAATTATAAAATATGAGACTATATAAAAACTTTAATTTCTATGGAATTACATTGATACCAATGTTTTTCATAGTTATGCATCCTGTTTCCTCCATTTAAACATAGCTCCTGGGTAGAGATTTGATTTAGTAATAGGTAGGAGATATACTATGTCACTGAGATTAGGGGTCTTCCAAACTAATGTCACTCATGATGAAACTTTTTTTTTTTAAAGCTTTGTTCAACAACCTAAAATAACTGAAGACTGGAGGCCTTTGATGTAAATTTGACTGATGTTACTGTATTGTAATATGATAATGCAATAGTTTGACCATAGCACCAATGCTGTGTTGGAAATATAAGTATGATGACTTTTTGCTATGTATTTTAAAGGGGTAGCGACACTTTGTGACCCTGGGCATCTCAGGCCTGCAAGGCCTGGCCACTTGTGATGAGAGTTAGGGCTTCATCCAGTTGACTAGAGGACCAGCTCTCTGGAACAACCTGAGACCACAACATGCTCCCAGGGTATGTTTGTTGTACTCTGTAACCTGCTAACATTTTCTTAGCCTAGGTCCCCCTAAAAAAGAGGCTGAGACAAGCGTTTGATGTGGTTACTTTGGGAAGAAAGTCCACAGAACAGGGGTAAAGGACTAAAAAATGTGAAATCAAGAACAATTTAAAAACAATCAAAATGTGCATTATGGAACTGATCAATACTTTGCGAAATTTAGACCAAGGAAAGAAATGTATACCCTTCAGCTTCCAAGCTCCAGAAATGGTTCAGAATTGCTCCTGGAACATTTTGCCTTATACTTCCAAGTGTGCTCATGCATCTGGCTGACTTTGTGCTTCTGCAGCACTCCTTGTAGGGACAGGGTGTGGAAAGCAAATGGAACTTGGTACAGTTGGAAAGAGCTCTTTCTGGATGCCTTGGAAACACCTGGAGAAAACAAAATGTCCCATAAGTGTAAGAAGTATTTAACACAGAAGTGCTCTTTTCCTTCAAGCCAGTCAAGGAAGGACCCAGTTTCCTTAGGGATCTGTCTGGAGTAGTGAAAAACCTGAACTTGAGACTTGACTCTGTAGTTAAAGTCCACAGTTGTAGACTTTCATGTGCTGCCTTAGTTGGATTCCCTTGAAAGCACAGCCTGCGACAAAAGTTTGGATGGAGGTAGTTTATTTGGGCATTTCCATCCCAGGGAGCCAAAATTCAGGAGGAGTGGTTGATATAAGGAATGAGGGAGAGAAAATTAAAAGATATAAGAGTGTGTATTATTGATTAGGCCACACTGGGGGGACTGGGGATTGATCTTGCCTGGACTTTTGAGGAGCAGTATGTAATGTGTCTCTTTCATTGTCCCCCAGGCTTAGGGAAGTTAAGTACATCCCCTTAGGTCACAGGGCTAACAAGTGGCAGAAGACAGATTTTTAATTCAGATCTGTGTGACTCTCAAAACCTTCTATTTAACTACCAAGCTGTAATGTTTGCCTATGTGGCACCTTTTTCTTATGATAATCTCATGTCTATTTAACCTCCGCCCTCAGTCTAGAAGATAGAAGTCGGGTTAGAACAAAATTATCACACATTCTTAGTGATCAGGCATAATCTGATTTTTAAAGATTATGTCATTATGTCATTTAATTCTATGTCCGTAAGACTATCACCAGAATTTGAAATGATAATAAATAGATTTGCCTACCACTATTCCCAGAATAGTAGACAGGAAATTTAACAGTTAAAATGTCTTGAAGGAAAGTATTCCATGTTACATACCCTAACATTGTTTTCCTTTGTTTGTTTATTTACATGTAAAATATCCAGGGAATCTAATACTTACGGTATAGTATGGAGGGGTATATGAGATATCATACAACTTGGACAATTTTTGTGATGACAGGGAATAGAGCTGTTAAAACAATAATTTTATTACTCATAATAATATTTTGATTCATCATAATATTGGCGATATTTTTGAAACTGTCTAAGAGCATGTTTGTGGCTTCATTGTTTATGTTATAGGCAAGCTTAATTGCCTGTGGATGATTTTTTGATGTTAAAGGGGCAGTTGTTTGTCTGTCTCTGCTTAGGACCCACCTAACCAAAATTACGAAGGTGCAATGTTTGCCTTTAATGTCTTGAGGCTTCGTTTTGGTCATGGTTTTCCCTTTCTCCACACTCTCAAATGGCAAGTACATCTATTCTAGCAGGGGAGGCTTTATGATCCATCATATATAATTAGCTATGGACTTAAATAGGTGTATTTGTATTTATTACCCCTTGCCACATTCCTTATGTTGCAACAACCCTAAATTATCTTCAGTAGCCTAAACACAGTGTGGCTCTGATGTTGGCTCTATTCATGCGTCCTCCTTTTTCTGTAAGGCCCTCCTCCTTCCTCTTTACTTGGCTATCTCCTGCTTATCTTTTGAGACTCAGCTCAGGGATAACTACTTCAAAAAGTCGCCCTCGATACTCTTGTCCTTTCCAGAGGTAGGAGACCCTCTTTTCTGGTCCCATAATGTTCTGTGTAGATACCTATTATTATACTTATCACATTACTTCACAGCTATTGTTTTCATTACATAGTGATTTTCTTGAGGGCAACAACTGTGTTCTCACATTTGTCAACTCAGGACCTAGTAAATAGAAGGCACTTTATATATGTCTGCTAAATTAAATTTGAACTAAGTTTAATATTTTAGGGGCAAGAATTCTTTCTCTAGCTCCTAAAACAATATCATAAAAAGGCTGCTTCTTCTACTTGCCCAGTGGAACATTAATATTTCCATTCTATAACTCTTACACTCAGGGTTTATAACTCGGTGAAGAGTTAAATTTGATCTACATAGTTTCATTTGATTAAAATAATTTTACATCATAGTGGGAGAGTTGAAATGAGTTGGAATGGAGTAGAAAATATGTTTCTGAATTTTTAACTGACACAAGAAACCAATTTTAAAACCGAAATAATATCCTTTGGTTTTAGTGACATTTTGTGCCAATTCTGAGTCGTTGCACAGCTAACTAGAAGCTTCAGAATATTTAAAAAATGTGCATGCTGTGTGGATAGTGAGATGTCCAGAAAGTTGTAACCTTGAACTTGTGTACTCACTGCTTCTTTCCCTGCTTTTTGCAATTCCTTCAAATATGGGAAGATTACCATATATATGTAATCGTTTATATTTGTAAGTTTGAATCTAGTGCTTAGGCAACCTACATAATTCTAAATTTTAAAGACTGCATAAATACATGCTCATGGATATTAAGGGAATTTTCAATTCCCATTTCATACATAATCATGTCATGCATTCTAAAAGCACAGTGTTGGGGGAAAATCACAAATCAAAGTCATTTATATCTAACGCCATTAGTGAAAAAACTTTAATATTAAAATGGTAAACATCAATTATTGCTATCACTGTGACAGCTTGGTAGAATGAACTTAAAAGATGGGGGAACCTAGACAGTTAAAATACATGTTTTGTTGCATTTTAATTATTGGAGCTCTATATGTTGAAAAAACTGTTCAAACAAATATGCAGGTATACATATGGTTTACTGTGTACTTGTACTGCCACTATTTTAGAAATATTTTTCTCTTTCTTCCTCCACTGTTATGTAGACTCTACTAATCTACATTCAAAACTTACTTAAGACTTCATTTCAAACATTTTTCTTTTCAAAAGGTTTCCATGATTTATACTAACTTGCTCTAATAATTTCTTGTTTTCTATTTCTCAGCATTTATTTATCTAATTTATCTTGCATATTTTTCCAAACATACAAACTTTTTCACAATTTTATCTTTTATTCAGTGATATTAACTGTGAGCATGTCTCTGTGTGTGTGTGTGTGTTAGTGTGGTAGGAGTTTCAAAAAGAAAAAAATGGTTCTTTTCACTCACTGTGTATCTGCCAGGGTTCAGCCAGAGAACCTGTAGAATGGGTGTGTGTGTGTATGTGTGTGTGTGTGAAAAACAAGAATTGCCTTGCATTGTCAGAGCTGGGAAAACAAATCCAAAGTCTATAGGTCAAGCAGTCAGGAAAGGAAAATTATGAGCAGGATGAAACTCCACAGATGATATTACTTTCTCTCTGTTTCTCAAGCCTCAGCCCCACTTGTAAAGCCTCCAACAGGTAATTCAGGATATTTTCCTTTCCTTAAACTCAACTGATGATGAGAAGGCCCCCAAATACATCGGCAAAATCTCTTTACAGTAACATATAGGTTAGTATTTGATTGAATAACTAGACTGTGGTCTAGTTATTGTGGCATATCACAAATGCCATCAACTATATTTACACTCTGATGGAGAGTCAGGAGGGCTATAAGGTGTGCATTAATGAAGCCAGTGAGTAAAAGGATAATCTGAAAACTATGCGGTACTGTTAGAATTCAAGACATATACAAGGTTATTAAAGTACTGAGGTTAATCTAAGAAGGTTTTAAGCTGGGCCTTTGGCAAGAATTGAGTATGGCAGTTGAATCTGGAAAAGAGGTCATGGAAAATATTCCAGATTAAGAGAGAGGTATAAATATGGGCAGATGGGTAAGACAAAAAGGTAAAGGACAGGAATTAAATTAGGTTGATTGGCAGGAGTTACAAACTTAACATTCCTTTATGGGCTAGACAGGCAATGTTAATTATCTAAGTGGGAAAACATCTAAGGCAACTAGGAGTGGTGGGAACTGGGCTGACCAGGAGAGCTTGTACCCACCTTAAAGGCATCACATTAAAACAAGCAGACAAAAAGCACTGGTTTCAGCCAAACAAAATAAACTGGGAGCTTCAACAAAGGATACCCACATAGAAAATGTTACTTAGTGGTTGTGTGACCTTGGGTGAATTATTTAATTATGCTTATTTTTAAACTAGTGGTAATAATAGTACCCCCTTGGTAGGGTAAAATACTAGTACATGAAAGTGCTTAAAAAGGGCATGGCACATAGTAAGCGTTAGTTGTTTAATTTTTTAGTAAGTGCTAGCTGTTTCTGGCCTCTCTTCCCATCCCCTAGCCCCTCCACCCTCAGGGTATACTATCTGTATCTATATATCTTTTTTTTTTTTTTTTTGAGACGGAGTCTTGCTCTGTCACCCAGGCTGGAGTGCAGTGGCCGGATCTCAGCTCACTGCAAGCTCCTCCTCTCGGGTTCACGCCATTCTCCTGCCTCAGCCTCCCGAGTAGCTGGGACTACAGGCACCCGCCACTTCGCCCGGCTAGTTTTTTGTATTTTTTAGTAGAGACGGGGTTTCACCGTATTAGCCAGGATGGTCTCGATCTCCTGACCTCATGATCCACCCGTCTCGGCCTCCCAAAGTGCTGGGATTACAGGCTTGAGCCACCGCGCCCGGCCCTGTATCTATATATCTATCTATATCTATATCCATAGCCAACTAGTCTAGTAAACTATGTTAAATTGATAGGGGTACAAATGGAAAAAAAGTTTTTTTTTTCCCCTTCTAACTGTTGTTTTCAAACATGCTTTGATAAATCTTCTTTCTTTACACCTTGTCTATAACTTGAACAGACCTATTTCTTTCCCAGTCACTCATAGGCATTAAAGCATCTAATTTTCAGGTATTTAAAAGTTCATTCCAATCTAAAACTTAAGTTCTATTCAATTTCCCTCCCTACACCCCTCCCTTTTTTTCCTTCTTTTGTTCCTCCCTTCCCTTCTTCTCCCCTCCTCTTCCCTTCCCTCCTCCCTTCCTGTCCCCTTTTCTCCCCTCCTTTCCCCTCCCCTCCCCTTCTTGTACAGGTATTTTTTGAGTGCTTAGTCTGTGCTAAGCTCGCAGGGGGTTTTTAGAGGAGGATAAGGGTGGGGCTTCAGTGCCGGGAACACTGAAATAATGATAAGTACTTGCTGTCTATCAGGATACATAGGAAGTGTATGTAGATCAATACTGAGGCATCAGGGATGTCTTTCTGGATGAAGTAATGTCTAATATAAAACCCGAATCATAAACAGGCATTAGCTAAGTGGGTGAGGAGGGACAATAAGGGTACAGAGAGAATTTCTGGCAATGGGAATAGTAGATGAAACAATAAAAATTAGAACATGCTGATTTCTGGGAACTACGAGTATTTCACTATGGCTAGAAGAAAAGTGCAGGCAGTTAAATAAGGGAAATGAAAAAAATGCGGCATTATACATACTTTTTTTTTTTTTAAAAGGAGGCTTAAAGTGTTTTATGTCACTTTCCTGTGGCCGAGTAGGCAGTATAGCTAGAACCAGGTTCTCCTTTGTCTCCTTCCCGCTTTACTGAGCTCACACCATGCCATACCCCAGGACCATCCTGCCTCCTCTTTATTAACACTAATGAGACAGAGAGAGGCAAATGAAGAGTCTGATTCCACTCATCCCTTCACTTAGAGAATCCATAGGAAAAGAGCATTTTCCTAAGTCATAGCTTTCAGAGGGAATGTTCTGCAGACAAAGCCATTCAGAGGGGAATATTCTGACTTGTGTGGACACAACCCACTTTTTTTTTTTTTAAATGTGATTTAATTCTTTTGATCATTAGATTCTTTTGTTTCTTTAAACTTTTAGGAGCTTCGCTTTTTAGGCCTCCATTATTGTGAAACTGGCCTATCTGGGGCAGGGGGGCAAAATTCTTTTTCCTCACTACTTCCTTACTGGTAGCCTGTCAGGCATTTTTCAGGAGCCATTCTCATCCCTGACCTGGACTGTGTTTTATGGAGATTTTGCTGCATTTTAGCATTTTAATTTCCATTTCTGCAGTATAATACTATTGATTCATTCAAAAACTTGTTCTCTATATAATATTTTATATGTTGGTTATATACTTTTTAGAAGTTTAAAATATATGGTAACAACCTAGTAATACAAATAATGACATGCTCAATTTGGTCCAAATTGCCTTTATATACTAAATAAAAAAAAAGTTCTATTCACACACACACAAATATATATAGTTTGTTTGCTTGTTTTGAGACGAGGGCTTCCTCCATCGCCCAGGCTGGAGTGCAGTGGTGCGATCTCGGCTCACTGCAGCCTCTGCCTCCCAGGTTCAAGCAATTCTCCTGCCTCAGCCTCCTGAGTAGTTGGGATTACAGGCATGTGCCACCATGCCCCGCTAATTTTTGTATTTTTACTGGAGATGGGGTTTTACCATATTGGCCAGGCTGGTCTCGACTCCTAATCTCAAGTGATCCACCCATCTTGGCCTCCCAAAGTGCTGGGATTACAGGTGTGAGCTTAAAAATAAGCCAGTTTCTTGTAATATAGGTGTGGTTTCAGCTGTAGAGTTTGCATATTGCAGAAAAGTTGGCTTTAGCAGTTTTTGGAGAGCTGTCATATTTGCAAAAGTATTTTAAATCAGAATATCCTATTATCTGCCTTGTATTTCCTATTTTACTCATAGGTAAAATCTAGTGACAACATCAGGGAAACTAGAGAAAAGATCAGGAAAAATGGAGTTTTATATAATTTATTTAGTTATTATAATTAAAAAAATCACCACAACTCTTCCATTAATGATCATAAATACATTGTAATTCTGTGATGAGTATGAGAGTGCAGATATCTTTTCAAGATACTTATTTCATTTCCTTTTGATATATACATCTAGAAGTGGGATGACTGAATTATATGATAGTTCTATTTCTGATTTTTCTTCAACAGCATTCTTTTTTTTTTATTATTATTATACTTTGAGTTCTAGGGTACATGTGCATAATGTGCAGGTTTGTTACATATGTATACTTGTGCCATGTTGGTGTGCTGCAGCCATCAACTCATCAGCACCCATCAACTCATCATTTACATCAGGTATAACTCCCAATGCAATCCCTCCCCCCTACCCCCTCCCTATGATAGGCCCCGGTGTGTGATGTTCCCCTTCTCGAGTCCAAGTGATCTCATTGTTCAGTTCCCACCTATGAGTGAGAACACGCGGTGTTTGGTTTTCTGTTCTTGTGATAGTTTGCTAAGAATGATGGTTTCCAGCTGCATCCATGTCCCTACAAAGGACACAAACTCATCCTTTTTTATGGCTGCATAGTATTCCATGGTGTATATGTGCCACATTTTCTTAATCCAGTCTGTCACTGATGGACATTTGGGTTGATTCCAAGTCCTTGCTATTGTGAATAGTGCCGCAATAAACATACGTGTGCATGTGTCTTTATAGCAGCATGATTTATAATCCTTTGGGTATATCCCCAGTAATGGGATGGCTGGGTCATATGGTACATCTAGTTCTAGATCCTTGAGGAATCGCCATACTGTTTTCCATAATGGTTGAACTAGTTTACAATCCCACCAACAGTGTAAAAGTGTTCCTATTTCTCCACATCCTCTCCAGCACCTGTTGTTTCCTGACTTTTTAATGATTGCCATTCTAACTGGTGTGAGATGGTATCTCATTGTGGTTTTGATTTGCATTTCTCTGATGGCCAGTGATGATGAGCATTTTTTCATGTGTCTGTTGGCTGTGTGAATGTCTTCTTTTGAGAAATGTCTGTTCATATCCTTTGCCCACTTTTTGATGGGGTTGTTTGTTTTTTTCTTGTAAATTTGTTTGAGTTCTTTGTAGCCCTTTGTCAGATGAGTAGATTGCAAAAATTTTCTCCCATTCCGTAGGTTGCCTGTTCACTCTGATGGTAGTTTCTTTTGCTGTGCAGAAGCTCTTTAGTTTAATTAGATCCCATTTGTCAATTTTGGCTTTTGTTGCCATTGCTTTTGGTGTTTTAGACATGAAGTCTTTGCCCATGCCTATGTCCTGAATGGTACTACCTAGGTTTTCCTCTAGGATTTTTATGGTATTAGGTCTAACATTTAAGTCTCTAATCCATCTTGAATTAATTTTCGTATAAGGAGTAAGGAAAGAATCCAGTTTCAGCTTTCTACTTATGGCTAGCCAATTTTCCCAGCACCATTTATTAAATAGGGAATCCTTTCCCCATTTCTTGTTTCTCTCAGGTTTGTCAAAGATCAGATGGCTGTAGATGTGTGGTATTATTTCTGAGGACTCGGTTCTGTTCCATTGGTCTATATCTCTGTTTTGGTACCAGTACCATGCTGTTTTGGTTACTGTAGCCTTGTAGTATAGTTTGAAGTCAGGTAGCGTGATGCCTCCAGCTTTGTTCTTTTGACTTAGGATTGTCTTGGAGATGCGGGGTCTTTTTTGGTTCCATATGAACTTTAAAGCAGTTTTTTCCAATTCTGTGAAGAAACTCATTGGTA
>NC_037671.1:54141208-54169762 GCF_003255815.1 Theropithecus gelada
CTCAGCCTCCCCAGTAGCTGGGACTACAGGCACCCGCCACCTTGCCCGGCTAGTTTTTTGTATTTTTTAGTAGAGACGGGGTTTCACCGTGTTAGCCAGGATGGTCTCGATCTCCTGACCTCGTGATCCGCCCGTCTCGGCCTCCCAAAGTGCTGGGATTACAGGCTTGAGCCACCGCGCCCGGCCACCATTACTTATTTTATCAACAAAGCTGCTGGCATTTAAGTGCTCAAGGCCTTCGGCTGTTCCATGGCTTTCTAAAAAGTCACTTAAAATCTCAAGAAGAAAGCCATTTCTAAGGAGAAATATAAAAGACAAAAAAAAAAATCTTTTTCCCAAGGTCTGTACCAAGCATGTAAAAATCCCCCTAGCTACTAAGTTCATTCAGATAATCTTCCCTTTCTCTTTATCAAAGTTCAATTAGCACTGACCCAATCCCATTTTTGACCAGCCTGCAATTTGATACACTTCTCTAAGCAAGCTGTTTTTTAAAAAGATTCCAAATATAATTATTCTCTGAATACTATAAAAATGATTTGGCTATAGAATAATTGTATTCGAAATAAAAGCTAACAATACTTTTCTTATAGTATTTATTAATTTTTAAAAATGAGAATACAGTACTTCCTACCTTTACCTGACCCCAGGAATATTGTCTAGAAACTATAACAATGAAATGCTTAGTCTCCCACATATTTTTATCTACACAAGAATCCCAAATACAAAAGTACTTCAGATTTCTAGCTCCACTTCCAGTCTGGATGAATAGGATATAGGGATCATTAATGAACAAATGAGATGGAGAGGTAAAGACAGACCAAGTCCTGCATGACCCTGTAAGCCATATTAAGTTTGGACTTGAACTTACAGGCTAATGGAAAGCCAATGAAAGGTTTTAAGTAAGGAAGCTTGAAACATTTATCTTTCATTACTGAAAATATTATAGCTTCTGTGCTAGGAAGGGACTGGTCCCTTTCAGTAGCATTTTTCATGTTACAATACCCAAGTTGTCAAGACATAAAACTGTAAATTGTTCAATATCTATGTTTCTGTCTGTCTGCCCATCTATTGAAAGCATGTCCTTTCTCATAGCAATGGCTTATCTTTCATTTAAGGCTAATCAAGTGTGTCTGGGACTGTTCTCTGGAGTAAATAATGTAAGCCATTGTCTGATTGGAAAAATAAGGGGTCTCAGAGCTAAGTGTCCCCCACATTAAAAAGCCTTTGTCTCTGATCTCCTGATACACAAATAGTAAATAAAATTGGTCACTGTCTGGACTAATCCACTAACATTTGAGGGTACCAGGAAGGACTCTAATTATAGAGAAATTCTCAACAAACATGAATCTGCCTCTTCAGGTCAGAAACTCATTTATTATTATTCATTCAGCAATTATTTGAGTACCTGTTTCATGCCTAGAGATAAAATGGTGCTGGCAATACAATACAAAGGTGAGCAAAAACAGATCTGGCTCTTCCTTTTTTCAGTTTACAGCCTAGACCTTTATAAGCCTTCAAAAAGGTAGAGGGAAGAAAAAATACACCTTGACATTCTATGTGTAAAGAATTAATATAGAAGTAATTCAAGTTGTTAAGCAATTAAAAATTCTATCAGTAACCCACTTAGCTTTGAATATCAGCAAAGTCCCCCTCTCATAAAATAAGTAACACCTACTTGTCACCAAGAAAAGTCCAGCACATGATGACACCCAAGAGTTAAGATTGGACTTCAAAAATACTCGGGCTAGCTCTGATGCTAACTTTGTCAGGCTTCCCTTCTGAATAATAGCACAGACCAGCCCCTTAGAGGGTACCATGCCTGCCAAATAGAGGAAGAAACTTTACTCATTCCTATACAGCTCTTCCTCCAGTGAGCTGCACACACAAACAACATTAACATCCAGCAGGGGTTGATACAAGACATTTTCTCACTACACAGGGAAGGGAATCACCATTATTTCCATTTTGTACATTGATTTGAGGACCAGAGCCTTACCCAAAACCATAAAAGAGTGTGTGACTGACTCAAAATTGAAATCAGGCTCCAGTTTGCTGACCAAATTGCAATGAATCAACCTTGTTGTATTGTCTGCACATAAGCATCCTATCTTCTGGCTTGAAGGGTAGCTATGTTTTGACTAAAAAAGAGGGCAATTCAGTCCATCTTTTACAGCCAACTTGCAGATAGATTATTTTGAATTTACCAATTCGCAACAATGTTACCAGCCCACAAAACCCTCTCATGTTGACCAAGATATTCTACAGTTAGAGAAAAATAAATAAATTATTGTTGAATATCATATTTTTATCATATTTTTATGCCTGCCTTCAGATTTTTTTTTATCCTAACTGGTAGCTATGAAGTCTTGAAACTATAGGCATAGGGTAAAATGCCAAGTGACTCACACAGACCTGATGCACAAAGAGATCACAAGTAACAGCTCAGGAAAGTTCTGTGTCATAGCATTTCTAGATAACTGCATTGGAAAGCATTATCTGAAGCATGCATCTACTGAATCTGAGGCTGGCTTAGTGCTAACTAGAAGCAACCAAGTATACAATCCCTGGGATTTAAAAACAAAAACAAAAAACAAACAAACAAACAACAACAACAACGAAACGCTGTGCTAGGTTCATCATTTAAAACCTCACTCTGAAATCCTCAAATGCTTGTCAAGGATGAAGGAATTCTACACTGAACCTGACAGTGAGTCAGAAGAAGATGCTTTACCTCAATAAACCAAGAATATGCATTTCCATGCCACAGAAACCCCAGATGCAACGGACTCAAAAAGATCTGAATGTCCTCAAAATTGTGGACTAAAAAAACAGTTGAGAGAAAATGAGATCATGTTCTAAGCTACACCAGAAAAACATGTTTCTGTGAAGTCAAAGTAACAAGGAGAATGCAGGCAAGCAAATGGATCCACTTCTCCATCCGTCCCTCCCTCGCAATAGAAGGAAAAACACTTCAATATGCATTCTGAAGATAACAGAAGCAAAAGCAATCCGAGGTCTTTATTACCCAGCTAATTCTTTCAGTAATCCAGTTTGCTTTGTATATAGAAGCAGCCGCTATCTGTAAATAAAATTGTATTTTAAGCCTGATATTCAGCCATATCTCCTGTTATCTCTGACAGTCCAAAAGTAACAAAAACTAACATTAATTGAGTTCTTACTCTGGACCAGGCTGTGTGCTAATGGCTTTACAAATATTCCCTCATTTAATACTCAAAACATACATAGGAGACAGGCAATACATTGTGATATTGCCATGCAACAATGATAAATGCTTGTTCTCATTGTTACTATTATTATCATTATAGCCAGGCACCACCTTAGTAAGGAAAAACCTGAGACTTACAGAAGGTCTGCAACTTGCCCAAGGTCACAGAGCAGAGAAGTAGTGGAGCCCAGATTCAGACTCAGTTCCTTGTGGCTAGAAATACTGCCAAGCATTTAACTGCTTTAGTATACACCAGTAGACCAAAAAATAGAAAATCACATTAAAGGAAACCAGTGTGCTATTAAGCAGCAACAGAGACTGGAAACAAGTTTCTGCTCAGACACAAGCATTGTGAGTAGTAAGAAACTACAAACTGCCTTCCTTTTTCATTATATATATTTAAGGCAAACAACAGGATGTTTTCATGTGTGTATGTGTATGAATAAATATGTATTATATATAATGAAGAAATTACTACAGTCAAACAAATTAGCATATCAATCACTTCACATAGTTACCTTCTTTTGTGTTGTGTGTGTGATAAGAGTACCTAAACCTAAGAGCTCAACACCAAGGGGAGAGTTCATTCTCCCCTAATTGACCCTTTCATTAATCATTATCATTACACTACTTCACATCAAGCTGCTTGATGACCAGATCAGAAAGAGATTCATTGCTTCATTCAGGAAATATGAATGTTTCCCCAACTACAGACCACAACCCAAGATCCTTGCCCGGGATGCAGAATGCTCTGACAAGAGGGTAACATTCCTTCTTTGTGATTATGGCTCATCATAATTACTTGGAATAAAAATAATAAATTTTAATTCAGCAATGCCTATGGCCGTTGGGCATCTTAACATAAAAGAATGAAAATATAATTAACTAAATCAAGGCAATATGCCTATTTCCATCCCAGCTCATTAGTATTAATTGATTGGGTTAATTCTCTTTTGTGTTTAACAGTACCCCTAAAAATATTTTTTTTAAAAAAAAAGGGAGGGAGGGCACAAAGGAGGGAAGAAGTAGAGAGAGTAAGTAGACAAAAGTTTTGGATCTTTTTCTAATTAAAGTGAAATAATAAATGCAGCTGAAGCTCTTATCATGGTCACAAAAGAATCTGCTATTTTTTTAAGTTTGGGAGTCAGCATAAATTATGACACAAAACATTGGGGCCACTTCTCAATTGCCCCCCAAACATTTATGATTCTCCCTTCTACTATGTAAGTCATATGTGTAAGGAAAAAATGTCAATTCTGTTTTATAGATGAAAATATGAGTAAGGCACAGAGAGTTTAAGACCCTTGAGGGTCCATAAAGTGTTGGTTTTCCTGTTGTATGAGCCTCGTCTTCTACATATCAGGATGCTGGTTTCTATGAATGGAAAAATAATATAGCGGACATAATACCTTCATAGAGCAGTTCCAAATGCAGTTCTTAGGTGATTTAGTTTCACTGTTACTTAACAGTAATCCTTTCAATATATATATACTTCATGTAGAATGTATTCTTTGTAATATAGAAATGGCTGAGAAAGTACTTCCACTATAATTTCATATTTTGTTTGTTAAAGTCTTTTGAAGAAATTATTTTTTTGGCTTGAAATTTCTCAGGCTTTATCTAAGCCTGCAGATGGTATCAGAAAAACTATAGAAAATTTCACTCAGCTATTTTTCTGACACTGTGAATGTATATGAAAAAGATAGGGCCGGGCGCAGTGGCTCAAGCCTGTAATCCCAGTACTTTGGGAGACCGAGACAGGCGGATCACGAGGTCAGGAGATTGAGACCATCCTGGCTAACACGGTGAAACCCCGTCTCTACTAAAAAATACAAAAAACCAGCCGGGCGAGGTGGCGGGCGCCTGTAGTCCCAGCTACTTGGGAGGCTGAGGCAGGAGAATGGCGTAAACCCGGGAGGCGGAGCTTGCAGTGAGCTGAGATCCGGCCACTGCACTCCAGCCTGGGTAACAGAGCCAGACTCCGTCCCAAAAAAAAAAAAAAAGAAAAAGAAAAAGATAGTAACAGATATTTGGAGAGCGAGTTGCTGTTGTTGTTGTTGTTGATGATGATTATGATTATTCAATCCTATATTTGAAGAGCTCTTTATTATCTTTCAAGTACTTTCACACATATTATAGACCAAGGGAAGACATTAAAAGAGGTTTACAGGATGTGGAGAAATAGGAACACTTTTACACTGTTGGTGGGATTGTAAACTAGTTCAACCATTATGGAAAACAGTATGGCGATTCCTCAAGGATCTAGAACTAGATGTACCATATGACCCAGCCATCCCATTACTGGGTATATACCCAAAGGATTATAAATTATGCTGCTACAAAGACACATGCACACGTATGTTTATTGCGGCACTATTCACAATAGCAAAGACTTGGAATCAACCCAAATGTCCATCAGTGACAGATTGGATTAAGAAAATGTGGCACATATACACCATGGAATACTATGCAGCCATAAAAAAGGATGAGTTTGTGTCCTTTGTAGGGACATGGATGCAGCTGGAAACCATCATTCTTAGCAAACTATCACAAGAACAGAAAACCAAACACCGCATGTTCTCACTCATAGGTGGGAACTGAACAATGAGATCACTTGGACTCAGGAAGGGGAACATCACACACCGGGGCCTATCATGGGGAGGGGGAGGGGGGAGGGATTGCATTGGGAGTTATACCTGATGTAAATGATGAGTTGATGGGTGCAGCACACCAACATGGCACAAGTATACATATGTAACAAACCTGCACATTATGCACATGTACCCTACAACTTAAAGTATAATAATAATAAATAAATTTAAAAAAAAAAAAAAAAAAAGAGGTTTACAGCTATGTTACATTGACCAGATATTTGAGAGTTGTAGTTCTTCACCAGTGAAGACTTTGGTCAAATGCCTTTTAGAAACAGAAATATAACTTACAAACAGATTTTATATTCCTAATAATTCATCATAATATGCATGTATATAGACAGCTGTGTGTATATACATATTGTGCATGTATATATGTATATGTGAATATATATGTAAGTGTATATGTGTGTACTTATACAAACATACGTGTGTGTGTGTGTGTGTGTGTGTAATCATTGAGAACTAAGGACAGTGAAAGTAAATTAGTTGGGAAAAATGGTATTTAAGAGAACAAGGGTTTAAAATATATACTTCTTAAATTTCACCCAGGACCATTTACTTGTCCATTCTTTCTACAATCATCACATAATTTATGAGACTTCATCATGCATCAGTCAATGTTCTAGACCCTGAAGAGACAACAGTAAATATATTGATGAAATCCTTTGCCTTTTTTGTTCTAGTAGAGGAGACAGACTATAAATAAGCAAGTAAATTGATAATATACCATGTGATGATAAGTACTATGAAGAAAAGTAAAGCAACATCAAAAGAAAAAGAGTTCTGGGAGATGGCTGTAATTTTAGAAATGATGGCCAGCAAGTCCTCCCAGATTAGTTGATATATTCTCAAAGAGCAAATGAAATAGGTGAGCCAGCCACATGAACGTGGAAGAAGAGCATTCCAGGACATAGACATTATGGGTAAAGGTCCTGAGGCAGGTATATTCATAGAAGAACTAGAGCAGAGTGAATGAGGAAGACGAGGTCAATGAAGGGATCAGAGGTTAAATAATAGTAAGGACTTTTGATTTGATTCCCAGTGAGTTGAGATTCCACTGGAGGTTTTGAGGAGAGAAGTAATAAGATCTGACTTAAATTTTTAAAGGAAATGGACTATAAACTGCTGGTGGTTTACTTTACCATATAGCATAAAAGTCAAATATCAGTGACTTAAACCCATGAAGCCTTGTTTTCCTATCACAAAGAGTAATTTCAGAGGCGAGTGGTTGAATGCCTTATCATGGAAACTTCAGAGTCATCAGGGTCCTGGTTTCCTCCTATTCTTCTGCTTTTCCATTCTAACTAACAAGTAGCATCATGGTCCAAAATAGAGGCTGAAAATGTTGCTGCTGTCACATTTACATACCAGCAAGTAGGAAAGAGAAAGAAGGAAGGGAAAATAGGGTGTACTTCCTACTGGGTGATCTCTACTTTTGGAAATTTCTCAGATGTTCTGCAGGGTACTTCTTCCATCTCATGGAAAGCTCTTAGCCACATAGCTATGTCTAGCTACAAAAGTGTTCAGGAAACAGAGTATTTCAGCTGAGTACATTGTTGCCACCAATGAAATTAAGGTTTTGCTACTAACGAAAACAAGGAATCAGAAACATGGGAACCAAATAAGGGGCAATTTAAGATGGTCTAGGCCAAAAATATGGTAGTTAAGACTAGGTTAGTACCAATGAAGTGTTGCTACATGGGACACATGTTGGAGATCCAGCCGACAGGGCTCACTGATGGGATAGTCATAGGAGGTGAAAGAAAGAAAGAGGTCTTGGATGCCTCCATGGTTTTTGGTCTGAGCCACTGGACGTATACAATTCCAACAAGTGAGATGGAGAATTTCCTCAAACTTTGATTTGTGTATATGTTAATATCTATGTGATCGCAATATGTCTCAGACATAAATGATCTGCCCTTCACCTCCTCTCCACTCTCCAACTCTAATCTTACATAATTGACACCCAGATTACCCCACTATTCATTTGGCCTCACTGCCAGCATCACTTGTTTTAGAACCAGAAGTTTTAGTCTTTTATATTTACTTTCTAAGTATTTTTTCTTTGGTAATATTACATGTTACTGCCATTAAGTATTCTTCTTCTTTTTTTTTTTTTCTTGTACTTCACATAACAATCCTAGGCCACTCAATAAGCATTCACAAATTATCTGTTGAACAAAATTTGATGTGTGTCCTTGCCCTGTTCTCATTCTTTCTAGAAGTTATGACCTATATCTCTATAATAAAAACCTGAGTTTCACTCTAGGCAGCTCTGTTTTTTGCCAACAACTCCTATATCTTATTTGTGTAGAAACCGGAATCTACTACTTAGCCTTACATCCTACCTACTCCTCCTCCCCAAGAGAAAGAGGAGATCCTTCAGATGACTTACTCTCCCTCTCCACAGGATGAGGGTTTGTCCTTCCAAACCTAACTCACTTATCTAAATAATACGAGAGTGAAATATTGCCTAAACCAGAAATACTAAGAAAAAACACTATGGGAAGGTGACAGGTTGGGGCAAGTATTGGGATTGCTCAGATATTTAAATCTTTAAGAGTGGGAAGTCAAATGAATGTTATACTTATCCTGCCTTTCTCCTACACTTTTCTCTCCTTCTGATGCCTCTTCTCCATTTTCAGCCTCTGGTCCTGTCAACACTATTTACCTGGAAGTAACAGTACATCCAGAGATTTAGTAATCCAAGACTTTCAGCTGGAAAACTTCTCCCAAATGGTAGTAGCAATATAAGCCCAAGACCTTTGAATGCCTAAAGGGGAGCCCATCCTCCTGCAGAATTTGATTCATATGGAGAAAGCCCTGGTTAAAGGCCTGCCAAGAGTATCTTTTCTCTGAAATGAGGCTTTAGGTCTGTAACTTTCCCTTGTCATTGCTGGTCCTTAGGTAGTTGATGACTGTCTATAGTGGCATTCCCATAGCCACTAGCTACAAACACACACACACACACACACACACACACAGACACACAAAGACAAAGACAGGGCAAGAGCCCAAGCTGACAGACCATTTTATCCCCTAAAGGGCACTAATTAACTGGTTTGACTGAAAACTTCTCCTTGCTATACAAGAGTGAAAAAAATAGCTTCCAGAATAGAGAATGACAAAATGCCTAAATCCTCATTCAGTCTAAAAGAGACAAGTATTAAAATTCCATTAGTTTATCCCCTTTAAAATATTTTATTTTTCCCCTCATGTAACTATGTTCTTACTTTAATAAGAATGAATGTTTGTGTGTTAAATATATTTATAGTAAAGAACAGTGTTTTAGTGCAGAGTTTCATAGATATCCATAACTAATCATATCTCCCAAGTAATTTTCATTTGCCAATGAACAGAGGCACTTTGATAACTATTCCTTATTTTCTGCCTCTAAAGTAGGCCATGATTTTTATTCTCATTTAGCAGATAAGGAAAGAAATGCACAAAGAGGTGAAATAACTGACTTAGCCATTTAAAGATGTGGTAGTAGAGTTGAAATTCGAAATCTCAGCCTCTTCCAACTTCCTAAACCCTAGAGCTATATAGCCGGTTTTGCAATAAGAAAGCCTATTTATATGACTTTCCATGGGACCAAGAAGTCAAAACCACAACAGGGTAAAAGCAGGAAGACATTGCTTTCTTGGCAGGGTGTTTCAAAGGCGGCAACGTTAACCAATTTCAGGGTATTTTGCTATATTGTGGGGGCTGTCCTGGATAAGCATGACTAAAAAGTGCTTGAATAAAGGAGCATATTCTTTGAGAACACTGTTAACCTTCTTGTTTTTGAAAAATTAAAATAATCAAGCTCTGTGCTTATTATAAGAGTCCAAAGAAAGGCCTTTCACTTTGAACCCTCTGACCACTTCTTCCTTTACATAGTAAAATTTCAGTTTGGTCTGAGGATAAATTGTCAACTAAGTTCTGGAACTTATCCAAAAAGTTTCCCTCCTCCCTCCCTCCTACAAGTGATATAATTACATAAAATAATATCACCAATCTACAAACTCCACAGACCTTTAATGAGCAGTAAGTTGAGGACGCTTGTGTTAGTGTCCAGCAGAAGCGATTGGCCATTCTCCACTGTGACATTGTCGCCATCTTGTGGCAGCCTTTCAGGAAACCAGCTGTGAGTCCTGGACCATCTCCGACAGAACTGTAAAGAAAAGTTGCCCTGGAAAAAGACAGCTGGGTTGGTGGGTGGGTTGGTTGCTTGGCTGGTCCGTTGCTTCGTTGGTTCACTGGTTTGTTGGTTTATTGGTTCATTCACTGATTTTGGATGGGATGGTACAAGTATTGAATCAAAATAGAAACTTCTCAAAGAAAGTAAAATTAATTTAAATATTTTAAATATCTCCATAAAATTGGTTACCTCTCTCTTTTTCATATGACTAAGCTAAACAGGAAAAAATACGAAAGGCAAAATTATATTTGAAGTTCTTCTGTGCCCAGCCCCTGGAATTCTCCAATAACATGCTGGTAATGTTTTCTTACCTTTTTTTTCCCCTGTAGCACAGGCTCCATTCTACCTAACAGATGAGGTTGATTCCATTTATTTTTACAGACATGTATTGAATCTTGGACAAAAAGTCATAAATAGCCTGGAATAGGGAGAATTAAAATGTTCTGCTTGATGGGTGGCATTTTGCTTTATGTAATTGGTATCATTTTTCACTGGCTCTACTGCCAAGAGTCCCTGTTTTATAGGAACATTCCTCTTCCCAAGTGCTCAGATCTATCCTCCCACTCGGCCTTTTTTGATATTATTGTTGCCTTTCCCCCTGTGTCTGGTGCATCAGGGCTGAACAAAGCCCATGCAGGCATAGGCAGAATGCCGACTGACTTCAGATGACAAGTAAACAGCCTGGAACCTTTGAGTGAGGGGTAGGGAGCCGTACTGACAGAAGGAGCCAGAATAGGAAGCACTCCCTCTCCATCCCAGCCTTCAGTCCCTCTCTCAGAACTTTTGACTTTCCTGTTAATTTATGGTCACTCTGATGTCATATGTTTTTTAAAACAGGGACATAAAAATCACAGAAAGCAACATTCAGCTCATGCAAGAGGCTGGAAATATGTCTGAATGTCTTGTGAAGTTGTGGAAGTATAATTACGATAAACACAATAAAATCACAATAGAGAAGGTGGTTCCTTCAAGGTAATATGTATGACATGTGTAAGCCACTCTCTCCAGTCTTCTTCCCATTCGGATTCCAACCAAATGTGAAGCCCAAGTTCCTATAAAAATAAACTGCCCAGAAGGTCCTCTCATGATGTGTTACAGGCAGATGGGAAAAGATCATTAGAAGGGAAGGCATGTTTGTAATATCGACAACTACACCTACTCAGAGAATAGTGCTCTAGAGTATTTCTGAGACAGAAGATGGAAAATTGTGTTGCCAGAAGAGCCGTTACATTTTCCAGAAGAGGATACATACCCCAAGGTCAACAGTGCTAAGATGCAGACCCAACACAATCACTGAGAAGGCTTTGCGATTTATTCATTTTCTACATCTGCAAAGAAATAAAAGTCTATGACTCATCACAATTTAAGAGATGGAAAGAAATAAGGCATAGTGATAACCAGTTCCAGTATCACAGAAAAACGTATAGGTGACACAGGAGCATCATTGTGAACTGAAGGAACCATGCCCCCATGCTGACTATCTGTAGGCTGCAAAAGTAGGAGAGAATTTTAACTCTAGATGATTTCACTATAGGACTAGCTTTAGGTTGGTAAAATAATAAACAGTACTTCTTATAAGGCTACATATATTATACATTCTTATAACCCTTTAATTTACACCTGTAGAATGCAGAAAGAGGAAAGGGAGGCAAATCAAAGGAAACTGGAATGAAAGAAGGTAGGGAAAACAGAGATGGTAAAGTAAACTGCAGAACAGGGTGAACCAGGTTATCTGTATTGTCAGCTCAGAGTCCATGATAAAAGGACTTCTGAAAAATCTTGGATTTCCAGAAGGCCAGAGATGGAAAGAACTCTAGCAAAATCCTATCCCATAATTTTACAGATGCTATTTTAGGCAGTGTTCCTTAGAGCTTAATAAAATGTAGATTCCTCTAGTGTCATCATATACCTATGAAATCAAAAGTTCAAGAAGTGGGACCCAGAGATCTACAATTTTAATGATCCCCTCAGATGACACTTCTGCATCAAAATTTAAGGATCAATTCAGGGCAAGGGCTGGAGGGGAAGGAGATACATCTTTAAAAGGAACCAAGAAGTTTTCTCCAAACCAACATCCAAAGCTTAGGATCTTTGGCCAGGATCACCCAAAGACTAGCAAGCTGGGAAGGATGATGTGTTGGTGAACTATACGAAATATGAAGAATTCAGCAGCATAACCCTTTCTGAGACATTAACCTGGTGGTCAGATCCATAACCCAGTCACAGAACTGCGAAGAAAACTAGGGCTCATTACGCACACAGTAAAATGATCTGGAACAACTAGAAATTAGTTACATATTTAAGTGGGTCAAAGGTAGACTATTTCATGGTGTTATCCATTAATTAATTTGAGAACATTTTTAAATTTTTATGATTAGCACAGATATCTGTTATCTAGCTCTCAATAAGCTTTAGAGACTTTCTCGCTCTGAAGTACCTGCTTATGCCATTTGCTGCCTTCCATGTGCTATAACCTCTTGGCCTACCCTGTCAGCCTTCAAAGATTGCTGTACTTGGTCCCAACCCAGTCGGTGGAAAGGTCAAATTCTGTTATCTCTACTTTTCAGTGGAGAAAGCAAAGGCTCAAAGTGTTTAAATGATGTGTCAAAGTTCACAGTGATGGAGGCAAACTGGAATCATGAAAAGGAAGCACCCATTTGAAGTTTTTCCCTTACTGTGGCCTCTCCTGGGATGCTCTTTCCCAAAAGAGCTCACTCCCTTACTTAATTCATGCCTCTGCTCAAGTATCACCTCCTTACCTGTATTATTATTTTTAAAAAGCACCCCCAATCATTCCTTCTCCCCTAATAATGCTTCATTCTAGTATTAAATAATACAATTCCTTGCATATTTGGTTATCACTTATTAAGCTTACTCAAATGAAGCAGGGACTTGGTTTGGGTCATTGCTATATCCCCACCTCCCTAAAAGATGTCTAGCACATAGTAGTTGCTCAATAAATGTTTTTGAATAATTTATTAAATGAATCTTATACCCGCTGGTGCCATACATGCTTTTACAGATAACTCACACACACACACACACACACACACACACACACACACACACACATCTCTTCCTAATGCAATAGGTGAATACACAGGTGCTAAGACCTTAAAAATGCTATATCCTCTAGGTCTTCTCAAACATTTACATTCCTTTTCATGTTTTCAAGCTCCATTTAAACATATAAACATAAACCAAATGATGAATAGTGCTACTTAATTGGAACCTGAGACTCAAATTCGATCTCATAAAATCATTCGCCAATTTTTTCTTTTGCCTTAAGTTTCTGTAGTCAATGTGGCCAATGTCAAATGAATACAGGTGTTTAAGCATTCAGTTTCAAGAGACCTAAGCTTCTTTGTGCCCTGAATTCCCCTTAGCATAACAAAGATATCTTGAGATGTATAAATGTTTATTGATGTACTCATGCTTTTACACAAAATAATGACTAAATACTAAAAAATCTAAAAATTAGTACAGCCTCCACTGTGTACCAGCTACCTGGGGAAGTAGAAGAGCGGAATATCTCTATGATTGCAAGTTATCAGTGTAATCCATGATTACATGCACATTGCCATAAGAATTTTAGCTCTCCTACATTTTTCAGTTAACAGAGCTGGTGGTATCATTTCCTCCCAGCAAAATGCTCCATGAAACAGTAAGGATGGCTCACCTTCCAACATTTTCATCCTCCAATCCGTGTCACTTTGATCCAATCAAGAAAAAAAATGCCAACAGCATTGATTAAAGATTTTGTCAATACATTTGAGAATGTCTCTGTTGATACCAACATATTTTTGGTGAAGGCCATGTTCTGTGTCAACAACCCAGCTTACTTCCACCTAATATAAGCTCTTTCCTCTATAGTTCCCATGATGCTCAGCCTTTAGCTTTAGTGTTCTTCCTGGAGATAAACACATCACTCATTCTTATTCTGCAGATGAAGAAAATCATTTCCTCATAGGCATATGGGGGCAGATGTGAAAACAGAGATACAAGAATTGCCCAGAACATGACCTCGTCTTTGCATATAGCCCCAAATAAACCCCAAAAAAGCAAGAAAAAAACTTTCCTCCCTCAGCTAGGAAGCTTATGCAATTTGTTTTCTTCTTACAGCACGTCAGCACTTCTCTGAACTTCACGGAATGTGCAGTGTCTGCAAATCTTACATGTCACCTTAAATGTACTTGCAACACCACTAGAGTTATCTCGAAAGAAGTCATTGATCAGCAAGTTGGAACACCCGGCAAAGCAAAGACCTATTTGTGAGTGTATGCATTAAGCTGGGGTGGCAGAGGAGGTGGGGTATGGGAATCTCTCTAACCACAGTGTCTCCTGACTGACAAGGACAAGAAAGAACTGTGCTGACACCTCACCAGAATGTCTTCTTCCTTAGCATCCAAATCCTGGAAATAGGAAAAGACAAGTCCCTGTAACCATTTTCTCCACTCCGTATCCTTCTTTATTTTCTCCAAAGCACTCATCTCTACCTAATACAGCGTATACTGGTTTATAATCAGTCAACCCCTAATAGAATATAAGCTTCACAAGAGTGTCTTGGTTTTCTGCTGTATCCCTAGTACCTACAACAATGCCCGGCATCTATTGGCTACCCCAAAAATATGTCTGAATGAATAAATGGTCAGCTCTTATTTGGACTTACGATGCCATAATGAAAAATACCTTAATAACTGAAATAATATGACATGAAGCTATAATTTAATTTTATTCAGTTCTTCTTTACATTGAAATGTTTTAATTTTTATGAAACCAACTTTATTTACCTTTTTGTGACATTCTTCATTACATTATAGATAAAACATCCTCTTTCATCCTGACATAAATATCACTTAAATGTCCTTCTTGATTGGTGGGTTTTATATTTGCATGTTACTCCTCAACTAACTTACAATTTATGTTGATGGAAAGTTTTATACCTTTTGCTTCTTCTTATTCCTTGCTTTTTTCCCCAAAATAGCTGAGTGTCTTCATATTATTCATTAAATAACATTTATTCTCCCAATTAATACTCTTGGCTATTTTAACAGTTGAATTATAATGTTGGATGATATTTAAACCTATTGGCCAATTAAAATCCCAAATCCTGGCCAGGCGCGGTGGCTCAAGCCTGTAATCCCAGCACTTTGGGAGGCCGAGGCGGGTGGATCACAAGGTCAGGAGATCGAGACTATCCTGGCTAACATGGTGAAACCCCGTCTCTACTAAAAATACAAAAAACTAGCCGGGCGCGGTAGCGGGCGCCTGTAGTCCCAGCTACTTGGGAGGCTGAGGCGGGAGAATGGCGTGAACCCGGGGGGCGGAGCTTGCAGTGAGCCGAGATCGCGCCACTGCACTCCAGCCTGGGAGACACAGTGAGACTCCGTCTCAAAAAAAAAAAAAAAAAAAAAAAAATCCCAAATCCTTTTGTATGAGCTAATATAAAGGCGTTTTTCTCTCTCTCTCTCTCTCTCTCTCTCACACACACACACACACACACACACACACACAAAGTGACCTCATCCTTGTTCTTAAGGTACTTATATTGAGAAAAAATACAGATAGCCAGATAATTAAAGTGTGATTGATTCAATAATTAAAGGCATAACCAAGATGCTATGGGAGTTCAGAGGATTAGATGGCTGACCATGGTGGAGATAGCCTTACAGGGGAAATCAAGTGCATTAAACATCATTTTCTCTTTTTAATCTGGATACAACAGATAACACAAGCTGAGATTATTTCAGCTGATTATAAAACAAAAGATAGTGTAGAAAAGTCAACTATCTACAAATCCAGGATTATGAATAGAGCCCCTAACCTATAATCTAATAACTCTTTAGGGAACAAAAAGGAAATTGAATTAGTTTGGCATAATTTATTCTTACTGACCTCATGCAGACTCTAAGTGATCACTTTCTTTTCTCGGTGGTTATAAACCCCTCATGATTACAAGATAACATGAGAATGTCCTTCCACACTGCACTGTGTAGCACATTGACTACTCAAAGAAATGTCAACAGTGCTTTTTGTCAGAGATTCCTGCCCAGTTCAAATTGACCCTTTCTCATCATTAGAGAACCAGGCAATTCATTGTCTTATCTCTCGGTTCTACACACTTTCTATCCTCTGCGATTTCTCAAAGATTGCTGACACTACCTCAGTGCTTCATATATCTAAGTTATTAGCACTCTTAAGCTTCAGAAGATTTTCAAAGTCTGCAGACAGGACAAATTTACAGTCTTCTTTTATCCTTTCCTCTATTTGAATCTTCAAATCTCCTCTAATAGCATCTCTTCTGAATTTTAAGTCCAAAGACCTTTCCACTTGTGGGAGAAAAAAAAAATGATAATGATAGCTGCTGATTATTGAATGTCTCTAATGTCCCAAGCACAATGCTATACATTTTACTTACAGTATCACTAATCCTTATGTAAACCCTGAATATCTGAGACAGGTCTCAGTTAATTTAGAAAGTTTATTTTGCCAAGGTTGAGGATGCATGCCCGTGACACCGCCTCAGCAGGTCCTGATGACATGTGCCCAAGGTGGTTGGGACACAGCTTGGTTTTACATTTTAGGGAGACATGAGACATCAATCAATGTATGTAAGATGTACCTTGGTTCCATCTGGGACAACTCGAAGTGGGGAGGGGACTTCCAGGTCACAGGGAGACGAGAGACAAACGATTGCATTACATTCTTTTAAGTTTCCGATTAGCTTTTTCGAAGGAGGCAATCAGATCTGCATCTATCTCTGCAAGCAGAGGGATGACTTTGACTAGAATGGGAGGCAGGTTTGCCCTAAGTAGTTCCCAGCTTGACTTTTCCCTTTAGCTTAGTGATTTGGGACTCCCCAAGATTTATTTTCCTTTCATACTTGTAACTAAAAAATGTAGGTATTACTTTTTCCACGTAAAGTTTAATTAATAATAATGGCCAACACTTACTGGGTGCACTTAACAGGTACTATCTCATTATACACTCGTTTCAGACTACTTTCCAGGAACTACAGAGTAGATGGATCCCTGCCTTCAACAAATGTTTATTGAGCACCCACTACACACCAGGTACAAAACAAATGCCTGACCTCATGGAGCTTATATTTTAGGGAGATAACAGGTTAAATATATAAAACTAATAGTGTGCTGTGACAGAGAAAAGAAACAGGGTGAAGTGGATCAGAAGTGCCAGGGTGGGAAGAGCTATTTGATATGGAGTGATCAGGGACTTCCCTGATTGGACTGGGTTGGGATTGGAGCAGAGAAATAGAGTATGAGCCAGAGGTTATCCAGGGGGGACCTTGAAGAAGGAGTGAGTTCAGAGCACTGTAGGTGCAGCAAGAAGGACAGATAGGGCGGCTGGCCCTGGAGAAAGGAACGCTGTACAGACAGATGGCCTTTCTACTGATGCAACCAGAAACACTGCACAAAGACCTGGGTAGACATCAAATTCTTCATACGTCATAGAAAAAAGAATCAAGTAAAACACTCAGTAACATATAACGAGGTCAGCAAACTACAGTCCACAACCCACTATTTTGATATTGGCACATGGCACATGGCATGACAATTCATTTACATATTGTTGGTGACTGGTTTCAGTTTGTGACAGAGGCAACATGACCCACAAAGCCTAAAATATTTACTATCTGGTTCTTTATAGGAAAAGTTTGGGGACCCCTGGTATATTCTATTTCATACTATACTATCAGTATAGTACCTACAATATGCGCACTATAGTATATCTATAGTACATCAGTATTAAAACATGTGCAAAATGGAACTTTCTGTAATTGAAAATAAGTAATTATAATACAGCTACCTGAGAGTTGATGGACTGCAAGCAAAAACATCTTAGTAAAGGATATACATTAAAGCACTGGAAAGTATTTCAATTCTTTCCGTTTTTCAGTACACAATAAGCCAAATCTCAGAAAGCCACAGAAAGGCAAGTGGAAGTGTGGGAAGATGTGTGTGTGTGTGTGTGTGTGTGCGCGCGCCACTCATGCACTCACACACATGCACATGAATACACACACACACACACACACACACACACACAGAGCCAAATCAGAAGATTGACAGATACATGCTAGCCTTTTTCACAGAGCTGACACACTGCCATTTAACCAGCGAGCATACAGCACGTGTTTGTGTTCCCAGTCACTATTAAGAGACAAGGTTAACATTTTAAGTGATGGACTACAACATGTTATTTCCCCATGCAATGGACCCGTGACTGCATCGCCTTCGAAAACACTTAATTTCAGTGATTGAATACACAGGAGCGTACTTTCCCTGCTATGAACGTTTGACAGCTCCTCAGTTTCATATACCAGGAAACCTTTTTTTCCTCCTTTGCTTTTTTTCCTCTCTTTACACCTGAAGGGAAGCAAAATGAATATGTGGTGGCAGAGGAAAAAGGAAGAAGCCCAGAGAATGAAAACCAGCTTATAAGCTTCAGTGTATTTTAAAATAAAAGTATTCACTGCCATCTGCTCTAATTACTTCTAATGTTTGGGCTACCATCTTCATACAATAGAAATAATGATCTCCTCAAGGGCAAAAAAAAAATTTTTTATGGAAACAAACAAAAGTTGATTACATTTAGCTCCCAGGCTAAAGAAGCATCAAGCTACTTTGTAGTGAACGATCAATTAGGAGAATGGGTAGGTCTCAGATTAACACTAACAAATTAGGTCCCCTTGGTGGTTCCCTCCCTTTTCTTCTTTTCCTGCCTCCTTGGAGGAGCTGTGCTCACAGCTCACAGAGGGCGAACAGCTGACTAGGCATATTTCTGGGTCTAGGGTTATTCCACACAAATTCCTTACATTTTGATCAGAACCAGATAAGGCCAAGTCTTCTCCGTCTTCTTGTTGACATTATACATGTCCCAAGTTTAATACTGAATATAGGGCTGGGTATTCTACCAAGACTTCGAATTACTTCATGGAGTAAACTGCTGAGGGGCCACCCCAGACCTGAACTCCTCTAACGCAGCTAGAGCCCACTTAGCCTCAGTAAAGTCACCAGGAACAGAAATGATCCAGGCCAGGTCCATTCCTTAGACTTAAGTGAAATGTCATGGAGCCCAGGAAGACATGGAACAGATTTCTACAATGCCAGCAGGAGAAATATCACTTTCACAAAGGCTGAGTCTAGTGACCTTCTCAAGTCCTCCAATTCAAACATACTACTTGTATGAAGCAGAATTCTGAGATGTCCTAGGATTCTGACCCCCTGGTGTACACACACTGTGTAGTCCTCTCCCCTTCAGCAGCCTGTGACTATGATGGGCTATCATCACTCCCATGATTAGGTTATGTTATATGGTAATGTGATAGAATTATGTAGATATAATTAAAGTGAGAGATCAGCTGACTTTGAGTTATTCAAAAGGGAGACAGCCTTTACCTAATCAGGTGAGTCCTTAAGAGAGAGATTCTCCCACTGGCCTTGAAGGAGCAACCTGCCATGTGGCTTGGAGGAGACCATGTGGCTGGGACCCAAGAACACCCTTTAATTGCTGAAAGTGTTCGCAGCCAACAGCCAGCAAGAAAATGAGGACCCAAATCCTGTATTCACAAGGAACTGCCTTTCACTGACAACCTGAATGAACTTGGAGGAAGACCTTGAATTCCAGATGAGAACGTAGCCAGACTGACACTTTGATTACAGCCTTGAGAGACCTTGAGCACAGAACCCATCTACTCTGTGCCCGGACCTTTTTTTTTTTAATTTTTTAATAGATTTAGAGGGTACAAGTGTAGTTTTGTTACATGGATGGATTGCATAGTGGTAAAGTCTGGGTTTTTAGTGTAACTAACACCTGAAGAGTGTACATTGTGCCCATTAAGTAATTTCTTGTCCCTCACTTCCCTTCCCACCCTCCTACCCTTCGAAGCCTCCAGTGTCTATTGTTCCACTATGTCCATGTGTACACATTATTTAGCTCCCACTTATAAGTGAGAATGTATGGAATTTGACTTTCTGAGTTACTTCACTTAAGATAATGGTTCCATCCAGGTTGCTGCAAAAGCCAAGATTTCACTCTTTTTTATTGCTGAGTAGAATTCAACACATTTTCTTTATCCAATCATTTGTCAATGGAAACTTAGGTTGATTCCATATCTTTGCTATTGTAAACAGTGCTGAGATAATCACATGAATGCAGGTATCTTTTGATATAAAAATTTCTTTTCCTTCGGGTAGATATCCAGTAGTGGGATTGCTAGATCAAATGGTACTTCTATTTTTAGTTCTTTGAGAAATCACCAAACTGTTTTCCATAAAGGTTCTACTAATCCACATTCCCACCAACAGTGTATAAATGCTCCCTTTTCTCAGCATCCTCACCAACATCTGTTATAGTTAGACTTTTTAATAAGAGCCATTCAGGCTGGTATAATACGGTATCCACTGTGGTTTTAATTTCCATTCATCTGATGATTACTAATGCTGAGCATTTTTTCATATAGTTATTTGACATTTGTGTGTCTTCTTCTAAAAATGTCTGTTCGTGTCCTTTGCCTACTTTTTAATAGGGTTATTCTGGCGTGTTTTGTTTTGTTTTGTTTTTATTCAGTTGTTTGAGCTCCTTGCAGATACTGGATATGAGTCCTTTGTTGTATGCACAGTTTGCAAATATTTTCTGCTATTCTGCAGGTTGTCTGTTCATTCTATTGATTACTTATTTTGTTGTGCAGGTTTTTAGTTTTACTAGGTCATATTTGTCTATTTTTGGTTTTGTTGCATTTGCTTTTGAGGTTTTGGTCATAAATTCTTTGCTGAGGCCAATATCCAAAAAAAGTTTTTCCTAGGTTTACTTCTAGAATTTTTATACTTTCTGGTATTACATTTAAGTCTTCAATCCATCTCGAGTTAATTTTTGTTTAAGGTGAAATATAGAGGTCCAGTTTCATTCTTCTGCATATGGCAGTCCAATTTCCCCAGCACCACTTATTGAGTAGGGTGACCTTTCCCCACTCTATGTTTTTGTTTGCTTTGTCAAAGATTAGTTGGTTGTAGGCATGTGAGTTTATTTCTGGGTTGTCTATTCTATTCCATTGATCTATGGGTCTATTGTAATACCAGTACCATGCTGTTTCAATTACCATAGCCTTGTAGTACAATTCAAAGTCAGGTATTATGATACCTCCAGCTTTGTTCTTTTCGCTTACGATTGCTTTGGCTAATTGGGCACTTGTTTGGTTCCATATGAATTTTAGGATGTTTTTCTAACTCTGCAAAAAATGATGTTGGCATTTTGATAGGAACTCCATGCAATCTGTAGATTGCTTTTAATCCATGAGCATGAGATGTTTTTCCATTTGTTTGGGTCATCCACAATTTCTTTCATCAATGTTTTATAGTTTTCCTTGTAGAGATCTTTCACCTTCTTGGGTAAATATATTCCTAAGTATTTTATTTGGTTTTGCATGTGCCCAGACTTTTGATCTACAGGACCACAGACAATAAATCGGCATTGTTTTAGGCCACTAAGATGATGGTCATTTGTTATGCAGCAACAGAAAATTAATATGCCACCATAAGGACCTTCTTGAGAGAACAATGTTCAGAGAACATGTTTAGGTTTTTCTCTCTTTATTAAAGTTACTGCTCAAAAGCATAAATAATGGCAAGAAAGGTGGGATGCCAGTGCTAGGCAGAAGGACAGGTCATTCTCTCACTGCATAAACTCTCCTCACACAGGACATGCAACATGGAATTTTTCAATTGATGATGCCAGAAAATGTAAAGTAAGACCTGATGCAGACCTTTCTTTTGCTCAGGAAGAATTACGACTACCAAAGATATACAGTGAATACCACAAGGACTTCGATGTAGTCACCAATACTCACTGTAGAGGCTGAAGGAATGAAAACTTTCTGATCCTGAACACAGCCAGGGTATGTGTCCCTAGGGAGATAATGAAGTTTTTTGGGTTTTTTTGGGGGGGAGGGAGGGGGGTTTGTTTGTTTGTTTTTGTTTTCACAGCGTTTTACTCTGCACCCAGGCTGGAATGAAGTGGTGCAGTCTCAAATCACTGCAGACTCAACTTCCTGGGCTCAAGCAATCCTCCCACCCCAGCCTCCTGAGTAGCTGGGACTACATGCACGTACCACCACACCCAGCTAATTTTTGTATATTTCTGTAGAGACAAGGTTTTGCCATGTTTCCCTGGCTGGTCCCAAGCTCCTGAGCTCAAGCAATCCATCCAGCTCAGACTCCCTAAGTGCTGGGATTACAGATGTGAGCCCACTGTACCCAGCCCAATATGAAGAATTTTTAAAGGCCCATATTCTGACTCTACATCTGAGAATGATATCTGAATATAATTGGTATTAAAAACACTACTCTTCCATTAGCATTGTTTCCTGAGAAAAGAAGATTTTCTTTTTTTTTTTTTAATTCTCACTTTAATAAAAGAAAGAAAGATAAGGCAACATATTTCAGGGAAAAACCAAGCTCAGAAACAAGAGAAACTCACTCTGTACCTGGTATCTTCACTAGCCTTGACTAAATAACTTTTTCCTAGTTCTTTAAGCTTCAGGTTCAATGTACTTTTTAGAGAGAAAAAGAAATTCATTTGTTTATCCTCAAAGCAGTGTCATGTGTTCTTAAGCTTTCTGCATGTATTGCCTGGTATTTGATAATGTGCAAGGTTATTTGTGTTAATGCTAATACTGCAAAATTATCAATTCCACCTGAAGAATGAGAAAACCCAGAAAGATGTGTCAGAGGTGGGGATGAAATCTCAATAACCTAGAATTTGAGAAACTTGCCTGTGCACTCTGATGCAGATGCTTTCCTTACACACGCAGATTTTGTTGAATAAAACCATCACCCTATTCTTTGTGAACAATCACTGGGTGCTCACTCTGAGCCAGGAACTGTGGGACCTAGCCTTGTCTCCATGAATGCATAATTGAATTTCTAAGCTCTTAGAGCCCAGTTTGAAATGCATTGTTCCCTTTAGCCCAAACACATCCGCCACACATTGTCCCTTTTCTGCCAAACCCTGTTTATTGGTTCCAAATGCAATGAATCATTTACTGACTTGAGCAACATTAGAGGTAAACACCAAGGTTAAAATGTAGAGATAATTGAATAACACACCAACTACCAGTAACAGCAGTCCAGGCAAAAGAGGAAATAGATCCAGAGATTTCAGAAAGGGCAATCTGATAGGAACCCTCCATGTCAGGATCAAAACCGGATGCCACTTTGACATGAGAAAAAACATCTGCATTTTATTTTTTTCAAAATTGTATATGCCAGTTATTAATACAGGAAGAAGCAGCGAGCAAGCAGGTGGTAATATAATTTAAATACCCCAGTGATTAAAAATAAAACATCCAAAAATCAACTATCATGTATTTAGTACATCAAAACAGTGGTGTAAAGCTGGGTTTTTAAAAAATATATGTATATAATTTATTGCTTTCACTGTTGATGAAGAAGATTAATAAAATACATGCATTTCCTTTGCAGTACACTCTTCTTTGGAGAAAACTAAAGAAAGCAAACATTATCCAAAGCCCTTCTAAAAAATCATAAAGCTCAATATAACTTCCATATAACAAAATGCACTTTAACCATTTACTTTACAGTCACCTGGAATTCATTGTATACAATTCACATAATGTCTAAAATTGGGTATATAACATGTACACATACGTTTATACAAAATTTCCTTTTTATGTGTCCTCAAAGGCAGAAAACTCAGAATCTTTGGTGAATACTTAGCAAACCACAGCCATAGTTTTTCCCAGGAAGCCCCTCAAAGTTTGGAAACCCAAAAGCCACACAGACCCTTATGAAACAAGACTTCAAGCGCAATAATTAACTACCTTGGGATTCAAGGCTGAATTTACTCAATAAACCATACTGAAAGTTTATCAGAGGCCACAACACCTCTCAGAAACATGTGCAAAATACATTTTCCAGAATTCTCCCAACTTTGGGGAATTATGCCCCTGCCAAAAATGAATTGTTCAACTTGCTGAGGATTAATTATTTATGTGGATCTGTTTTACTTTAAGAAAATAGAGATTTCTTCTTTCCCCATTTTCCCAACTGGAGGAAACATAGCTCCCAAGAAGCCTCTGTGTTATAGTCCAGGGTTACTGAAAGCTTAGCTATTGGTTCCAATATCTCATTTTATAAATGTGAAACTCAGTGACTGATACAAGATTACCCAATGAATTGAATAGGGGTAGGTCAGGACAAACACCAAATCAAATCAAGTGATTTTTGGTCTTTTAAATTTTTCTTGATAGAGCAATCACTATTCATCCCAGTACGGATGAATCACATTACAGATCCCATGAAAAAGGGGGCAAGCAAGAAGCACAGCTTTCTATTATTCTACCATTTCCCACTCATTGATAACCTTCTGATATTCCCCCTCCAGAAGAAGTTTCCTTTACCTGGGATGTACCTAAAGTAGTGTTTGTTTGTTTGTTTGTTTTAGAAAATTTTGAGAGAAAGAAAAAAAAACACAATTTTTAATCCATCGCCATAAGCCAGAAAGAATTAATTTACCTTCTTCCTCCCTTCTTACACTTAGCCTCTCTGCAGGTCTTCAAGCCTCTCATGTGGGCAAACCAAAGCAAACTTAAACCATGCTTAAAGAATTATTTTAAACCTTTTGAACAGCTTGAGCATATTTAATGACAATGTAATAGGCATACACTGTTGAAAGCTTGCCCTGTTCCCTAAGCAACCAAGATGATAAGAAGACACCCGTAGTATGTTCAGAGGATAGGAGGTCAATTTAGAAAATAAAGGAAGCTTAACCTGGGTGGAGTTGGAGACCATTATTCTAGTGAAGTAACTCAGGAATGGAAAACCAAACATTGTACGTTCTCACTCATAAGTGGGAGCTAAGCTATGAGGACGCAAAAGCGTAAGAACAGCACAATGGCCTTTGAGGACTCGGGGAAAAGGGTGGGAGGGGGTGAGGGATAAAAGACTACACACATTGGGTAGAGTACACACTGTTTGAGTGAGGGGTGCACCAAAATCTCAGAAACCACCACTACAGAATGTATTCATGTAACCAAACACCACCTGTTTCCTCAAAACCTATTGAAATAAAAAATGAATATAAAAGAAAGAAAAGGAGATTAGGACACAGATGCAGAAGAAAGACCATGTGAAGATACAAAGAGAGGCAGCCATCAGCAAGCTGAGAGAGGTTCAGAAGAAATCAACCTCACCAACACCTTGATGTTAGATTTCTAGCCTCCATACTTGTGAAAAAATAAATTTGTTGTTTAAACAACAGAAAACTAAATAAAATTTAAAATAAAACATAAAAAATAAAATTAATGAAGCTTCATTACATTTTGCATATTAAGCAAGAAAACTGAATTTTAAAGATAGAACTTAGGCTAATTTATAATTCAGGTAAAAGATGTTTCTTTGTTTTTACTTAGGAGACACATTAATGATATTGTATTTGACAATGATTTCTTGGATATGACACCAAAAGCAGTACAAAAAATAAATAAATAAATTGGACTTCATCAAAATTAAAATCTTTTGTGTATCAAAGGAAATCATCAATAGAGGGAAAAGGCAACCCAGAGAATTGCAGAAAATATTTGCAAATTGTACAACTTATAAGAGATTAATACCCAGAATATACAAAGAACTTCCATAGCTCAACAACAACCATAACAACAAAACCTGATTTTTAAAATGGGCAAAGGACTTGAATGGATGCTTCTTCAAAGAAGATATACGGATGGCCAATAAGCACATGAAGATGTTCAACATCACTAATTATAAGGAAAATGTACCTCAAAACCACAAGATAATACTTTGCATCCATTAGGACAGCTATCAGCCAAAAAAAAAAGAAAAAAAACAGAAAAAGAAAGCCAAGTGCAGTGATGCCTGTAGTCCTAGCTACTCAGGAGGCTGGGGAGGGAGGATTGCTTGAATCCAGGAGTTCTGAGCTGTAGTACTGCACTATGCACTAAGCATGTCTGCACTAAGTTCAGCATCAATGTGGGACCTCTCCGGAGCAGGGGACCGCCCCATTACCTAAGGAGGAATGAATCGACCCAGGTTGGAAAAAGAGCAGGTCACAACTCCTGTGCTGAGTACAAGAGTAGCTGAAGCCTGCCTGTGAACAGCCACAGCACTCCAGCTGGGACAACATAGTGAGACCCTTTCTCTAATTGAAAAAAACAAAACAAAACAAAACAGAAAACAACTGTTGGCAAGACTGTTGAGAAATTAGAAATTAGAACTCTTGTGTGTTGCTGGTAGAAATATAAAATGGTGCAATCACAGTGGAAAACAGTACGACAATTCCTCAAAAAATTACACAGATTATCATTCAGCAATTCTGAGTATATGCCCAAAAGAATTGAAAGCAAGGTCTCAAAGAGATATGTGCACAGCCGTGTTCATAGCACCATTATTTACAATAGCCAAAAGGTGGAAGCAACTCACGTGCATTGACAGAGGAGTGGACAAACAAAATGTGATATATACACTCATTGAGATTTTATTCAGCCTTAAAAAGAAAGGAAATTCTGACACATGATACAGCATGGATAAATCTGAAGGACAATATTATGCTAAAAGAAATAAACCAAACACAAAAGAACAGATATTGTATAATTCCACTTGTATAAAGTGCCTATTGGTCAAATTCATAGGAACAGAAAGTAGAGTGGTAGTTGCCAGGTGCTGGGGGAAGGAAGAATAGGAAGTCATTGTTTAACACATTCCAGTTTGGGAAGACGAAAACATCCTGGAGATGGATGTTCATGATGGTTATGCAACAATCTAAAATGTACTAAATGTACACTTAAAAATAGTTAAAATGGTAAATTTTACGTTGTGCATATTTTACCACAATTTTGAAAACTGAAAAGCCAGGCACAGTGGCTCACGCCTGTAATCCCAGCACTTTGGGAAGCTGAGGTGGGCGGATCACAAGGTCAAGGAATGGAGACCATCCTGGACAACATGGTGAAACCCTGTTTCTACTAAAAATACAAAAATTAGCTGAGTGTGGTGACATGCACCTGTAGTCCCAGCTACTTGGGAGACTGAGGTAGGAGAATCACTTGAACCCAGGAGGCAGAGGTTGCAGTGAGCCGAGATTGCACCACTGCACTCTAGCCTGAGCAATAGAGGGAGACTCCATAACAACAACAACAAAAAAACCTGAAAAAAGATGTTTCTCCATATTTAATAAAATCAATATTCTTGGGTTCTGTAATTCTACATATTAAATCCTCAGATTAAAAAATTAAACTTAATCAGTTTGTTCAGTGCTTCTCTGTAAAGCCTATTTGGAATTGGGGAATTTTAGAACATCTAACATCCTCATTTTTTAGACAAGGACACTGAAGCCTAGAGAGGTAAAGTGACTTTCTCAAGGTCCTAAACCCAGGTAAAAGAAAGATAAAACAGAAAAGAAGGCAACCCTCAGCATATATACTTCCCTCGTTGCTCTGTGAAGTGTGGGTTTGCACACGTTGTTTCTGTGTGTGTGCATGTGTGTATTCACAAGCCCTGTTTACCTGTCCACGCTACTCCCCAACTCCCAACCTGAAAACTTACAGAAATCACCTGTGGTCTTCAGACACACTCTGCTATTTCACGTCCTATGCCTTCGTTTACAGAGCTTGCCTCCATTACTTTCATCTAGAACAGCCTTTCACCCCTGTTCTACCAGACACTCATTCTTTCAAAGCCAGGTCATTCCTCTTTCTTTGAGAAGCTTTTGAAAGTGTCCCCTCACCCCAAAGCAGAGCTACCCCCACCCTTCTTACTGTTTCCACCAGGCTTTGCACATACTGCTGTAGTCCTTACCCCACCCTACCTTATGAAGTTTAGTATGTTGTATGTAGTATTTTCTATTTCCACTCTCTAAGCCAGCTCCACTACCTAAGCCAGATGCGTGGAGTTGCAAGAGAACCTATGGGAGAGCTTAATTGAAAAGGTACTAGTATTTGATTCCCACCTGGAAAGTCTAAAGACAAGAGACTGGCTGGAGTTGCCCTCGCCCAGTGGCAGAGGGAAGAGGGGGCACTGGTTTGGGGGCAAGCTACATGTCACCTCTGGAGAGACAGGCAAATGTAGATCCCACCAAAGGGAACAGTCTGATATGACTTAAAGAGATCTTTCCCAAGGGGCAGACTGGATTGGTGAGGGAGAAGCAAAGCTCCTCTCCACCATCCTCCCTGTAAAAAAATGGGCCAGCCATTCAGAGAGAGTTGCAGACCTAAGATCCCAGCAGGAGGATCTCTAATGAAGCCACAAAAAATCCCATAAGAGAGAGCTAATGTCTGTGCATTTCCCACCCAGATAGGACCTAGATAGAAGCTGCACCTGCCACACATGATGTCTCCTTTGGCCCTACTCATCTCTCCTCTCAGGCCAACTCCTAGAGGAAGGAAGGAAGGAGGGAAGGAAGGAAGGAAGGAAGGAAGGAAGGAAGGAAGGAAGGAAGGA
>NC_037671.1:54170139-54236283 GCF_003255815.1 Theropithecus gelada
GGGAGGGAAGGAGGGAAGGAAGGAAGGAAGGAGGGAGGGAGGGAGGGAGGGAGAGAGGAAGGAAGGAAGGAAGGAGATGGAGAGAAGAGAGAAATAACCATTCCCCACCCCATCCCACACCAAGGTTTCCAAGCCATCTAGGGGTGAAAGAGCCTTTTAAAATTAGATAAATTTGGGGGTTTCAAAATTATATTGGACTGAACTGGGGTTAAGAGATTATTAGAGCCCATCAAGATTAATGTGTTCAAAACACGTCATAAGATAAGGACTTCAGAGTAGTCTTTGAAGACTACCTCAGCCAGGGCATTTCAGTGTTGAGGGCTGTCAAAGTCAAGGAGCTTGCAGGGGATGGGCTAGAGGTGAGGAACAGGAAACACCCAATGTCACGAGGCTTTCAACAAACACGGGCTGTAAGGGAAGAAGAGACTCAGTCACATGCTAAAAGGGGCCATAAAGTCAACGGAGGATTAGGGGAAGTTTGGGGTTCTTTATTTAAGATTAAACAGTTTATGTACTGAGAGAAATGCAGAAAAGAGATTAGGCCATTTTGACATCAAGTGCTACCAAGAAGGAGAGGAGGCAATCTAGAACACGAGTAGGGATCAGCCCCTTTCTATGCTCATCTCACCAACACTGTAAGTCCCAGGCATCCATCCTCTTCTTCCTCATCTGCACATTCTTCCTGGATCCTGTCACCTCCTGTGGCTTCCATTATCACCTACCTCATAACAACTTTCAAATCTGTATTTCAAACTCTGAACCAAAAGGTTTGAACTGAAGGAGAAAGTGTCTCCACTCTCTCCTAAACTCTAAATGGATGGACATCTCCATTTGTATGTTACCTGGAGCACTCAGCCATAATATGTGCATAATGACATTCATTATTTTCCCCTTCCCACAAACTTATTTACTTAGCCATCAATATCAAGCTTACAGTTACCAAACACCAAAAATATAATCACCTGACTTGTCCTACCCTTAATTCCAACATCCAATAAGTAACCAAGTTGTGTCCATGACCTCATAAATGCGTCTTCATTCATTCTTCTCTTCTCTATGTATGCAGCTACATGGAGAAGAAAAGACCATACAGAACATACAGAGTGTGTCTGAAGACTACAGGTGATTTCTGTACATCCTCATGTAGGCCTTAGTTTAAGAGCTGTTCATCTCTCACCTGGATCTTCTTGACTGTAGGCTCCATGATGACAGAGAGCATGTCTGTTTTTGCATCTAAGGTTTATTGTAGCACTTGGTACATAGTAGGTTTTTAATAAATATTTATTAAATGAATGAATAAATGCTAAATGGATGACCATTGATTGCAACAGCCATTCTGATCTCTCTGCTTCCAATCTCCCCACATCCTTTCATTCTCCTCTGTGTTGCTAATATTCTCTTCCTAGGAAAATTAACCTCACTCATTCATTCTCTCTCTGTCCTTCTCCCTCTCTCTCTCCTCCACCTCTTCCCCTGACACATAGTCATCTACATGTACAGTCACCCACTTGACCTGCCTCCCACACACACTTAGAACACACAGAGTGTAGAGTTTAGAAAAGAGCTCACTCCAGTGCCTAGAGAACAAAGTCCAAATTCAAACAAGCATCTAATCCTCTACCCTACAAGTGATCTTCCAGCCTCATCCCTTGCTTCTTCCCATAATTCTGCTGGATCATGTGCCATCCTCAAGCTATACCAAAAGCCACAGTGTCCCCTAACATATCATGACTTGTATGCACATGTTTTTCTTTCTCCTGAGAAGTCCAGTTGTTTTCCAAGGTCTGGTTCCATTTTAAATCTCCCCAGAATGATTTTCTTGGACCCTGGAGAAGCTATCTTCCCTCAGTACTGCCCTGCACTCAGTGCCACTGCTTTTGTGCTCCATCTTTACATCAATGTTTCACCTTGCCAGAGTGTGAGTTTTAAGGACAAGGACTATATGGTAGTCACAAGTGTATTACAAGTCACTAGCACCTCTCCTGGTACACAGTGGACACTTGCCACATTAATTAGACCAAATTCATGAATTAGAACCGTTTATTACCCATATGTAACAAGTGACCAACAAATGGGGGATTTCAGTGACACCACAATGCTTTCTCTTGCCTGAAAATTTGTAATTTCTTTGTCCTTTGTTAAAACTATTTCGTGGCTTTTTTTTTTCAAAGATTATAGAAAATATTCATCAACGTATAACTCAAACAAACTCCTGGCACCATGTCTGCCAGCAGAATGCCGGTAGACCTGCTTCAGTAAATTGATAGCACTTCTTTATAATTTGCAGCCTCCATTTGCATGCAAATAATGTGCTAGAGTTCATAAAATTGATTTTCCTCTTAAGTTAAATATTCTACCTACAATGTTGTTCACGTATCAATTAATGAAGTTTTACTATATTCAACCCATAAACATTTATTGAGCCAGGTACTGTGCTAGACCCTGAGGATAACATGACAAGTAACATAATTCCCTGCTCTCATGAAGCTCACTTGAAAAGAAACCAACACACAAGCCAAGCATTACAATGAGACAGGCTTGTTTCTTTTCTCACAAGGGCAAAAATCTGGATGTTTACAAGAGAACGTAGAGAAAATGAAAGCTAAAAGATAGCACTTGTAGGAATATTTAGCAGACTATGATCTTACTTGCAGAAATATCTCATTGCTTGGCTTTTAAAAGAAATCATGCAAACTTTTGATACTGTGAACAGTACAGCCTACTCAACATGTTCCATATTATAACCCTTTACCTGTGAGTCAAATATCATTGAAATCTATGAACAATAACTGAATACAGTCCACTTAAAGAAAGTAACTAGATTCCTTTAACTATCAAGATGGTAGAATGTTTACAATTAACAGCCTCTAGTAGCATAGCAATATTTGTCCAAATCAGTCAGCTTCTTAAAATGTCTAAATAAACTGTTGGAGGAAAAAAAAGTTAAGTTCCTATATTTCGGTCAAAAATGGGAAAAAGCTACCGCGTTTATAACCTGTTTGGAACCCCACGCCTGCTTCAAAAAAGGAATCACTATAAACCCTCACAAGAAACCTCTGAAACAAGATCCCCTGATAAACACTCAACCGGCACACTCTTCCCACTACACTCTAGCTCTACTCTGATTTGAGTCTTGCAAAAACCTCTGTGAAACCCAAGCTCAAATTCTTCAAAGGCACTGTGGTACAGAGCCCTTTTAGAGAGGCTCCAAAATATCCACATCTTAACCACATCTGACGCCTTTGCCCAGGCTCCCTGAGCCTCCCACAACATACTCTGAAATCCCAGACATTGCTTACGCAGGGCCCAGGAAGCCTTTGCAGGATGAAGGAAGGAAACACAGTAAAGTGTACTGTTAACAAAACCTAAAATCAACAGGAAGGCCAAGTCGATGTCAAATTTGTAATTGGTAGTTCCATTATTAATTAATTTGTCAGAGAATTTAATACAGCAGTCCAATCCACAGTCATAACTGCACAAGTAAATTGAGACTAGGTTAAACAAAAATTTTTGTAATTTAATTTTCTATGTACCTACAGAGGTAAGAACTGCCTAGACTACAAAAAATAAGGGAGCTTGCTTGTATTGATATTTTAATTTGAAACATCATTATTGTGTAAACGGAATCTTCTTTTACATTTGTATTCAGAGACAAGACTGGAAACAGCATCTGAGCACATAATCATATCACAGTGTGTTTCTCTCTCAAAAGCCGAACCTTCTGCCTTAACACTTTCACAGACTCCTCCAGGCCTGCTTCAAACAGACACAACACTCTCCTAAAACTCAAAGAAACATCGCAACACCTTTGTAATAGGCCTATTTCCCAAGGGGGGGGCAGATAAAAGGACAAGGCAAATTAAGGGAAATGCGGAATATAAACTTGAAACCTACTGTCAATAAAACCCAAAACAAACTCGAAGCGGAGGTGAAGAAAGCAGGGGGAGGAAAAGCAATGTTAAATGGTCATCTTTCTTCTCATTTTATTTGAGGAAGTTAAGTTTGCACAGCTCCTTACAAGCTGTCTTTGGCTAAAATCACTATTAATGAGCTTTGACGTTTGAAATTTAACTGAGCACAAGCTAACAGCTTCCAGCACTGCACCACCCATGAAGGCAACTGGAAATATTTTGCTAGGGCCTAACGGTGTGTTTATTGAAAAGGCATAGCTTTCAAGAGAAAGTGTTTATAGCAACCACTTTACCTGCTATCCCTGCTCTGTGATGCCTGTTTGGTTTTAGGGTTTGGGGGGTCCTCTTTAACTCTTTCTAGTCACACTGTTCTAATTGTTTTCAAGTCTAGCAGGAGAATGTTAATGAAGTTCTTTGCTCTACAGCAACCTGGATTATAAGGACAGATTTGAAAACTCTGAGTTATGACAAAGGGGCAGGCCACAAGGCAAAAAGAAACAAGCCCATAGAGAGGCTTCAGCTCTAGCATTCGCTCATTAGAAAGACATGATAAAAACACGTATTCTTTATCGGTAATGCCATTAAAATTATCCTTTCCCAAAAGAGAACACAGTGACTAGATCAATAAACCTGGAAGATTGCATGGATTCTTCTTAGCTAAAATCCTGGTTCGTTGAATGAAAGTGAATTCATTATTAACCAAGTAGTTTCCCCAAGAGAAAGGCCTGGAAGGAAGCTATTCACTTTACTCCTCAATAAAGAAGGCTTTAGGCATACTGACTTGTTTAAGAAGTAAAATGAAAAAGAGGGATTGAGTTTGAAATAAAAGCATCCTCACACATACTCTGCTCTTGCACAAAATTAACATGTTGTCAGTTTCTACCTCTATAATTTATTAAAACAAAGAGGGAGCATTACTCTGAATCTCATGCCACAGTCCTAAGAACAATGGTCTGTGTTCAGTGATCCTGTACAGATTCCTGACCTTGAACACGCCTGGATGCCAATATCAGTATGAAATTCAGAACTGCTCCCCTTTCCCTGAAGCCAGTGTTAACGCTGGAGAATGTAGGAGTATCCTTTGCCCGAGGCATTCCTGGACCAAGTACAAGTAAAAGCAGAAATTATAACCTAATCTGGAATGCCTCTAAGGAATGGAGAGGAAATCTCAGTTACAAAGAAAAGGAAGTTCAGAATCTGTGAACTAGAAATAACATATAATTTCGAGGTTTTTATTCACCAAATTAAGGTTGGGTTACCCCTACAATACCAAGGAGAAAATGCCCAAGGATGGTGCTAAATCAATGAAGACAATTCAGAGGTTACAACTAGAGGAAAAATAAGGAGAAAGCAAGAAAGTTGGATTCTTTGTCCAAAGTTGTTTTTGTCATTACTAGATATTTTTCCACAGAAAAAACAAAAATTATTAGATTATCAATTATTTTAAAATTACAAAAGAAGTCTTCATATATTCCTTTTTTAATGGAAACGTATAAACTGGTACAACTATATTATTTTGCAATATGCATGATCTGTGAAAAATTAGAAAAAAACTACATAAAATTGAAAGCTATCTCTGAGTTTCATATACTTTCTCAAAATAGGTAGAAAGATAAATGTGGAAGATGTCTGTTGCAGTATTCTTTGTAGAAATCAACTTCCTGAAATATTTATTGCAAAAGAATTAACACATGTTTATTGAATCTTTATTTTGGCCTATTTTGCATGAAAAATCCAATAGTGAATAAATAATAGTTTCTGGGTTTATGGAACATTGTTTAAGAAATATATAACAACCAACAATTTAAGATGAATGAATGTTATAAAAAAGAAAGCAGGCCGAGCGCGGTGGCTCATGCCTGTAATCCCAGCACTTTAGAAGGCTGAGGCAGGCGTTATCGCTTGAGGCCAGGAGTTCGAGACCAACCTGGCCAACGCGGCAAAACCCCGTCTCTACTAAAAATGCAAAAATTAGCTGGTCATGGTGGCAGGTGCCTGTAATCCCAGCTACTCAGGAGGCTGAGGCAGGATAACTGCTTGAACCCAGGAGGTGGAGGTTGCAGTGAGCTGAGATTGTGGCACTGCACTCCAGCCTAGGCAACAGAGTGAGACTCCATCTCAAAATAACAATAATAATAAAGCGTATGCTACCCTAAAGGATAGGACACAGGGATATCTTTTAAAATATAAACGCTTCTTTTTTACTGATATATAGTAATTATACATATTTATGGGATACATGTGTGATATTTTGATACTATATTCTCACACGCTATATGAGTTATTTATTTCTAGAAGTTATACAATGGACAGTAATCGTTTAAATAATTTATGTAACCATTTGTGACTAAGTAGATTTGTGATAGTTATTAATTCACAAATGGTACAGGTCATATTAACAATTTATTTATAATCAGCAGATTTCCAGTTAGCAAAGTGAGAATGTAAGGTAAAAACATAATGGGATTAATAGGAATAATTTTGCTATGGGGATCTGTGTAATTATAATGATTTCAAGTTAAAGAAAAGAGAAATGGTAAGTAAGATATAGCGTTTATCTCTAATGTTATAGAAATGTCATATTCAGTCCTGTCGTGGAGAGGAACATAGCTGATCTCTCACAATCTCAGTCATGAAGATGACTAATGAGAAATGAAGGGGAGAGGTGGGGAATATATCACAATGTCCACACACCAAACCTCACGTACTTCTTCAAGATGTGCCTTTCAAGACTGCACTCAGAATCATATATATCTATTAAAATTTTGTTGTCTTGTCAGTTGGTGAAGAAAACAGAAGGATCAATTAGAAGGAAGTAGGGGCTACTGACAGCATCCAGATGTGAGACTCACAGTCTGACAGCAAAGGAAGGGATAAAATACATCAATACAGTCATGGGCCATTTAGTAATTTCAATAGCACCACCTGGGATAGAGGTATCATTTTTTAAAGAGTGAAGCAACTGAAGTTTGTGCTGATGATCCAGAAGTATCAAGAAAATATTTGATACTACCACCTATGTTCAGGTAAAAGGACAGAAAAGCCTTCGCTATGTTTTAGAAGATAATATCAAAAATAAACATGGCATGGTATTTTGATGGAAATGTTTCAGTTGCCTAGCAAATTAACTCCTGTGGTATTTCTCATTCCCCAAGCAAAATAGAAAAGTGAGATGTTAGGAAACTTTAAAACTGGCAAAATATATGACACCACCAGGAGTTTTGTCCAGAAATGAAATTTGGAATGGCCTTCACCCAACAAATAGTGTGGCAGCATCTACTAAACCCCAGGCATAGTAGTAGGTGCTCAGACTACCTCTGGCACATACATAATCTAGCAGGAAACAAGTATAATAGCCGATACTAGGTATAGCAGTAGGTACACAGGATATGAGGACATCAAGATAGAGCACCAACGAGCAAGGCTTAGAGAGCCCTCCAGGGTTGGGGGCACGGCAGAGTCTCAGAATCCAGTTGTTTCTAACTCACTTCAGTACCCCCATTTTGGTAACACATTAAATAAATTAATCTGGATTTGGAAAATAGCAAAATGAAAACCAGAACAACAATTAAAATATTCAAAGCTGAAGGTATGAGGCTGAGAGAAATGATAATAACAAGAATAATAATTATAAACATTGAGTGAGCATTTATTAGATGTCGAGCACTGCATAAAAACCTTCACTTCTATACCCTGTTTGAACTTCACAATGACCTTCCAAGAGTCTACCTTATTAACCCTATTTACAGATGAGAAAACTGAGAACTGCAGAAGCAAAGTAACATGACCAAAAACAAAACGCTGGAAAGTGGTGGAACCAAGGCTTTGACGATCTGTTTTCAGACTTTAGCAGCCCATGCCCTTAAGCAATATTAAAAACTTATCTCAAAAATAATAAAACTTTCATAAATCTGAAATGATGAGGAAAATATAGCCTCAGAAACAGAAAGGTTAAATCAGACTGAATCTCCAGTCAAAAGGTGAGCCCCATCAGGTTTCTCCTTTCACAGGGAAGAAGTTCTTTTTCTAAGACCTTTTGTTTTTTTTCCTAAAACTGAAACTGTGAACTTTCGGTATTCTCTGATTCTCCAGAAGACCCTCAAGTCCCTAAGTCCTAGCAATTGTTTTATTTTACCAGTTGAATAAAATGGGGTCTGGAAGCAGCAACACAAATTCAAATCCTAACTCCACCACATAGTCACTGTGTGACCTTTGGTAGTCATCTAATTTCCCTGAAGCTCAATCTCTTATCTTAAAATGGAGATTTTTTGAAGGCTCTTAATAAGTTAATTAGTATACATAAAGGCTAACTCAGTGCCTGACATATAACAGGTGTTTAGGAAGTATCATTGTTCACTTCTTGCCTTTCTCAACTTTTCCTTAAACTAAAACAAGGAAAAGATAAATTTCTTAAGATCTAGTTGTTGTATCACCATTTATGGAAAAACAAAAAGAAATGAAAACAAAATCAACTTTCTTTGGTGAGGAAAACGCCCTATGTCTTCAATTTGATTCTGGGCTTCACAGTATATACATATATTAATAAGCCATACACTTAAGATCTGTACATTTCATTATAGGTAATTTATGCCTCAATATATAAGACAAATTCTTGACACAATAAATTTTTATTTTAAATATAATATCTCCAACACATTAATTAATTCTACTGGCAAACCAAATTATCCAGCATATATTTTATGTTACCAATTAGAAACTGTTAAAAGTACAAAAAACATATACTACATATTTTTCATCTAGCCCTAATATTTCATTCCCCCACCTTGCTCCCACTTTAAACAATCCTAAGGAAATTTCCAAGAGCCACTGTTTTATTGCTGTACTCTACAAGAAGCACATTCCAGTTTTCTATGCAAGCATTTTGGCCACATTACAGCCAACTACCACCACCATATGCCACTGGAGTCCACATTGATAAAAGACCTGAGTCGAATGGCACTTTCATACTTACAGAGGACTTCACACCTGTAGATCCCTTTAAAACTCAAAAACCTTGCAGGAAGATATGGTTAAGCACTATCACCATCATTGAGGGGAAATGACGGCTCTGAGAAATCAAGTCAAGGACCCAGGACCTTGGTGGTGTTAGGGTCTAGGACCCAAGTCTTCCAGCATCAAGACTCGCAGCCTTTCCATTACTCTTATACCTTTGACAGAGGAAGGGATGACAAGACAAGTCCTCCAACCTGTGCCAACTAACAATGACCCTGCACAGCACTAGCTAGAGAAAATCAACAACGTAAGGCCAGGGACTCACATTGTTAAAGTCTGCGGCTTCAGAAAAGGATGAAATCTGCCTAAAAAATAAGTCTCTACTCTTCCCAGAGTTGCTTTTGGGAGAGATATTTTTATATCCAATATGATCCTTCTCAAAGGAGAGTATTCATGCTACGAATCCACTCCAGTCTCCAGGGCCTTTGCCCTGGTACCGACATTTTACCTTCTACAAAAACTTCATGAGAGAAAGGAAAAAAAACAAAAACTAGATTTTTCTAGGTCAAATAAAAAGAAAAAACTTATACTAATTAAAACCATACTCTTTTAGACAAAAACACTATTTCAGTTCTCCCTTCTTTGCTTTTTCTGCTGCAAAACAGGTTTCAAGGCTAAAAAGGAGCCAATTAAAGTTTCTATTATCATGAGATACAATTCTGTTGGTGCAGTGATACTGAGCAAAAGCAATTTTATTCCTGCTTTTCCAAAAATACTTATAGGCACATGTGAAAACAACTATGCATACAGGCACACCTGCAGGGGTGTCTCTATGTGCACGTGTATGTGTGTAGAAAGGAAAACCAGAGAATTGTCACAGAATTGAATCTGCACAATTCACCACAAATAAATTAATAATGGCATATTATGAAGCTATATTTTCCCAGCATCTAGAGGAATTTTGTTTTGCCTGGTTTTTTATTATTTTTCACTCTTGAGTCATCATTATCCTATAGAGAGAAGGGCTAACAAAGGCCTTTGATTTCACCACTTCTAGAAATTTAAACAAAAGACTTAACAATCCCAATTAGACCATTAAAATACCTCAAGAGAAAAATAAAGAATATACAGCTATATCTGCTGAACTCCCAGTAATAACTCAAAGTCTATCTTAATTTTTTTAAATCAGAGGAAATGAAGGGAGAGGGGGAGGGAGGAAATAAGGGAGAAAAGGAAAGAAGGAAGGAAGGAAAAGGAAGGAGAAGGAAGGAAGGAAAGAAGGAAGGAAGGAAGGAAGGAAGGGAGGGAGGGAGGCAGGGAGGGAGGGAGGAACAGCAATTTCACTATTCCACCCATGCACCTAGCAGCTGCTTTTATTGTTATTTATTTATTTCCTCCCTTTTGAGCTAGATCCTTTTTTTCTCATTTAGTCCGACAGAGATTGTCCTCCTGGAGTGACCTTTTATTCTTCCCTTTTCCTTCACCCCTCCGGGCTATTGCCCTCATGCCAGTAACTAGATAACATACTCTATCAAAGATTTTTTTAAAAAATCATTGGGAAGGCACTAGGGCTGATAGTGGCATCAATCGTAGCCTGACACGAGCTGGGGTCAACCATTTATCTCTTCACATAGCCTGTGGTTACTGCAGTGGCCATCTTGACTTGCTACATCTTAACAACCTTGTGCAGATGTTGCCTCTCCCAACACTGATAATATCTGCTCCCCGAGTCCTTTTGCTTTCCTTGTTTGGCATATTTCTTTGTTTTGTTCTTGTGGACATCTTTTCATAATAAATCAGGGCAAGAATAAGTGAAGCCCGTCTCACGTTTCAGAGCCCTTCTAAATTTCAGGGCCAGGGAAATAATTACGGGCTATACAAAGAATCTTGCTCTTTGTACCAATATTTTCAAACTAAAATCAAAACACTTTTGTTCCTTAGTAAATAGTCATATCCTTGAAGTTAAAGTGAACTCATGTAGCATTGCTCTTATTTCACTGGATATGAGATTTTATCAAAAGTGTTTTATGAACTCATTTATTTTCCACTCTATCCTACTCTTTTCCCATCTCTCTCTCTCCACCCCCAACATACCATTTTTTTTTTTTTTGTAATTTATTCAGCAGGCAGCATCATGATTAAGAGAAAGTGTAACGTTAGGCAGACTACTTTTCAAACTCATAGCTCCAACATTATTAGCCATGGGGCCTAGGGCAAGTCTCCTAACATTTTGAAGCATCTGTTTTCTTATCTGCAAAATGGAGCTAATATATCTACTCAGAGTGCTATGAAAATAAGGTAGAAAAAAATACTTAAATGCCATGTGTCTGTCACATATAAATGTTCAAAGTATTTGAGTTACCACGTACTGTCTTAAAGTTAATGGAGAGTTAGTTGCTCAATGGAATTTGGTGCCAAGCATGCACAACCCCATATACAAAACTCAACTTTACTGCCACTTTTTCTACCACTATAACTTCACTTATTTGGGTCTCCAAGAAATCTGTTTAAAAATGGAAGTACACTTGGGAAGTTTTAGACCTTATAAACTTAAACCTGAAATAAGACTGGAATGGAAAATAGAAACAAAAGAAAGAGAAAATAAAAGAGACTCAAAGGAAAACTTGGTTTATGTGTATTGTGCTCTAATTTTTAATACAAATCCTAGATGCCTCATGCTTCTAGAAATTCAAATAAATACAAAATATAGTCACCCTTTTTACACTAAACTATGAGAGATCCCCAAGTTAAAACTCACCTTCACCCTTAAAATTCCCATTAGCAGATTCTTATTTTCAAAGGATAAGCTACATAACATAGTCCTCACTTAAAAGTTAAAAAAAAAAAAAGTAAATAAGTTGATAGCTGTTGAAGGTGGACAATGGGTACACGGGGCTCATTATGCTATTTTCTCTATTGTCACATATTTAAAATTATATTAAAAGTTAAATAAAATAGGCCCCAATAAATACATTGCCTTAAATAAGCTAATTGTGATGTATTTCCAGTTGTGCCAAAGCCCAGTAAAGAATAGGGTCAATTTCCCCTGATGCTGAAAGGGATGGTTTCTTAAGACTTCACAGAGAAATCTTAAATTGTACCTTAATGATGGACTTTATGGATAAATATATAGTCATAGAAATAAATATATCTCTCCAAGCATTGCCAACGTTAATCTTGTGACCATTCCAGATTTATTCACTCAACATACAGACAGCATTTTTTAATTATTTCGTCATATTCCTGTACTTCTACACCCAATGCCTGTAGACACTGAAATCAGGAGTTACTATCTCTAAACCCTCCAACTTGAAGATAATGGGGCAAGAGTGCCAAAGAGCACAGGCTCTGGAATCATTATGTCTCAATTTGAGTCCCTGTTTTGCCACTTTCCACCTGTGGGTCCTGAGATAAGCTTCTAAGCATTTCTGAATGGTTATCAACCTGTAAAATGGAGATGATAAGAGTCATCACTTTAAAGTTTCATTCTGAGGATTAAATGGACAGTTCAAGTAAAGGGTTTCACACAGTTCCTGACCAGAAGTAAGCATTCAATTAATGTTACCTCTTCCCATTGGTAGCAGTAGTAGTACTTCTTTACAATAAAATAGAGAAATATGCTTCTTTAGGTGGCATCATAGCAAGTACTGAATACCCTAATACGTTTTTCTTTCCACTTTTCTCAATCTTCCCAAAAGAGCAATTACATACTTGGTTGTTTCATTTTAATGTTTGGAAAGTATCAGTTTATCCAAGTGAAGTTATGAATTCTGTGAGCAGAAGAGATGAGGCAAAGAAATCAAGATCACTGCCTGATTCAATGGTGCCTGGTTGTGAAAGGGTGCAGTTTGAAGATGAGTTTAAATGCTGGCCTGGCTCTCCCAATTTCCATACAATTTCCTTGTGGAGAAGTCACCAGTACAGGGAAATTTTAGAACAATTTTACCAAGAGAAAAGAACCCAGACCCCTGCTTTCTTAGTCTCCCCTCAGGCATGGGCACTGAAGGCTTCAGTGAGAGGCTGAAAGACTCTAACTATGGCCTAAATTTCATGCCGCATGGCAGAGCGAGTCTTTTTTCCAAGAGCAGTGCATTGTTAACTTATCAGACACATTAATAAATTCCTATCTCAAATACGCAGAAAACTCACACAAAAAGAGAAGCAAGCTTGTCCTCTTTCTGCCCCATTCCAGCTCTAGGTTAAGAAGGTACAACCTTCAGTATTGCTGGTACAAGGGTCCTGGTTGAAACCTTCAGTCCCTGCCCCCATTAAAATGTAAAACTAGATTCAACCCATCACGGAGTGGCACCAGAGGATTGCAATTTCATCCAGCATGATTTTTATTAGCCTTGCAATTTCTTAATGGGCTCCCCTGAGGGCTGGCTGGTAGAATCCTGCACTACCAGTCCGGATTTGCTACAGGCAGCTTAATAAACATGGTATCTTCCCCGTGACAATTGTCATAACATCTGACCAGGGTGCAGAAGGCAGAGCTAAAGGTTAACAAAACTACTGCTCAGGTGGCAGGGAGGTGAGTGGGGAGAATGTTGGAAATTGTAATCTGAAGGCAAAGGCTGCCTACTGGGTTGGCGATTCTTCCAGCCTGGCCAGAGCTCCCAGGAGCCGAGCAGGCAGCTTGCTGCCTTCTATAATCAGCATCTTTTACACATCTCATCAGTGTCACTGTTCCTGACATCTCATTATGCACCAGAGGTGGAAGTGGACAGGTACAGAACTCTTGAACTTTTACTTTTCTTATTATTTCCATGGAGCACCATGAAGCTGGGAGTTAATTAAGTCCTGTGGGACAGGCAATCAGTGTCTTCTTTGCTAGGTTAAATTACCTTATATACAGATGCAAAAAAGAGAAGAAAAAAATAATCCCTCAGCTGTTTCCTAGTTAATAGAGTAAGTTAGAAATATGATGATGCCAAACTGGAAGCTGAAGTTGATAGCTCCTTAGCATACAAGGTGTCTAATGAAGTCATATGACAAATCCACCAGGGATCTCCTTCCTTAAAGGATCTCAGAGCACTTTCACAAACACTTAAAGAACTCCCTGCCTCGACTCTGACAGAAAGTTAATTGGGGGATGATAGTCAATCTGATAGTTTAGTGAGGAAAATTTACTCAGCCAGACTGGAGAAGAAAACTTCCTTGGATGTATAAGATGTTAAACTGGTCGGGTGCAGTGGCTCACGCCTATAATCCCAGCACTTTGAGAGGCCGAGGCGGGTGGATCACCTGAGGTCAGGAGTTCAAGACCAGCCTGACCAACATGGAGAAACCCCGCATCTACTAAAAATACAAAAAAAAAAATTAGCTGGGCTTGGTGGCACACGCCTATAATCCCAGCTACTGGGGAGGCTGAGGCAGGAAAATTGCTTGAACCTGGGAGGCAGAGGTTGTGGTGAGCCAAGATAGTGCCATTGCACTCCAGTCTGGGCAACAAGAGTGAAACTCTGCCTCAAAAAAAAAAGAAAAAGAAAAAGAAAAAGATGTTAGACTGAAAAGAAACCTTCAGAGGTAAGATAGAATCAGAGAGCATCAAAGCGGGAAGGGAGCTAAAAATGACCTAGCCCAAAATTTCCCAAAGTGTTCCACAGAGAGCCAATAGGTGTTGTATGGAAGAAAAAATAAATAAAATTCTTATGACCGAATAAGTTTAGGAAAGACTGGTTTCAACAGAGTTAAACTGCCTTCCTTCCTGCAGGACACTCCAAGCTTTTAATGCCTGACTGGACATTGAGAGAATCAAGTCGGCAGCATTCCCCAAACTTACTTGACTACAGAACCCTTTCTTTTTTTTCTAATGAGACATGCTTCTTTACTAATTGCTTACAGAACTCACATTGGAACATGCTGATTTTGTCCAGTTACAGACGGGAAAACTAAGAGGTTCTTTGGTTTTGTTTTTTTGAGTTTGTTGTTGTTGTTGTTGTTGTTGTTTTCCTTGAGACAGAGTATTACTCTGTTGCCCAGGCTGGAATGCAGTGCAGTGGCGCAATCGTGGCTCACTGCAGTCTCGATCTCCTAGGCTGAGGCAATTCTCCCACCTCAGACTCCTGAGTAGCTAGGACCACAGGCACACGCCACTATGCCCAGCTAATTTTCTGTATTATTTGTAGAGATGAGGCCTCCCTATGTTGCCCAGGCTGCTCTCAAACTCCTGAGCACAAGTGATCCACCTGCCTCAGCCTCCCAAAATACTAGAATTACAGGCGTCAGCCACCTCGCCCAGCCATGAGGTTTTTCCCAGACGTGCCTCCAAGCACACAGGTAGGCAACACCCAAGCCTTGAATTAGGACTTAGATCACCCACTCGCAGACTACTGCATCATACCGCCTCTCTCGGTAACTTACCAGGAATCTCAAACACCCTACAAGAACCACGCATGCTCTCTGGTCACTCTGCGTTTCTTTGTATTACTTTCAGAGTACTCATCCTTCATCCTCTTTCACCTGTAGTCTTAAGGACACCTCATTGCCTTATGTTCTCACCTCCACTGGAAGCACTGCCCGTCATGTAATGGCATCTGAGCTCCAAGAGAACAGCAGCTACATGTTTTAGAACTCACCTCACCTGCCATCAGGCCACAGCTCAGCAAGACTAGAGTTCTGACTCTGATATGGGATCTAAGGAACATTTTATGAGACACGGTGGTGGCTACAAAATTTATAAAGCCTCTAACAGCTTTATTTTCCTCCTGAATTAAATCTACACTGCTTAGTTTGGCACTCAAGATTGCACATGATGTTTTCCAACCTTTGTTTCTAGTTACTGCCTTCCTGATTACTTTCTTTCAAACTTTACACTCCAGCCAAATAAAATCACTTAAACATAAACCATGTTTTCCCACCTCTGGGACTCTTTAAGACTAGTCTCTTAGCTAGTAGACCTTTGTTCCTTATCTTCCCTTATCCACATCCTGGTCATCTTTTTAGGCCCTAATAAAATGCCACACTCTCCAGAGAGTTTCCAAGTAATTTTTCCACCCAGAAGATTTATTTGCCTTCACTGATTTTCCATGTCAAAATACATATATCTTTATTATCACATGATTATATTTTGCCTATAGCACAGTTAGTGGGTTTTTATATCTCCCCTATTGAATAGTACATTCTACAAGGTAGGAGTTGTATTTTATTTATCTGTAATCTTAAAGCAACTTTTTCAAAGTCCAAAGGGGTGGACTAGTTCTAACATTCTAGATATTGAATGCATAATTTTATCTAGGCCCTTCATAATTTCATAGTTTTTGGTTATCTCTCAAAACAATCATCTGAAAATCCTTGGGAGGGACTCACAATGCCTGGAACCCTCTGAGTGATCTGTAAATCATGTTTCAGAAGCATTATAGCAATTTTTTTTTTTTTTTTAAACAGAGTCTCACTCTGTCGCCCAGGCTGGAGTGCAGTGGCGCAATCTTGGCTCACTGAAAGCTCTGCCTCCCGGGTTCACACCATTCTCCTACCTCAACCTCCTGAGTAGCTGGGGCTACAGGCGCCTGCCACCATGCCCAGCTTTTTTTTTTTTTTTTTTTTTTTTTTTTTGTATTTTTAATAGAGACGGGGTTTCACAGTGTTAGCCAGGATGGTCTCGATCTCCTGACCTTGTGATCCTCCTGCCTCAGTCTCCCAAAGTGCTGGGATTATAGGCATGAGCCACCGCACCCAGCCGGGAAGTTTAATTAATGTTTGTATAGTATTTGGGAAGACCCATAATGAGAAACCGACACTATAACAGATCATTTCTTTCCCTAGATTGCTCTTTTCTTTATTATTAGAGGAGGGTTCTCTTGCATAGAACTGAGTGATGAGCCATCCCCATTGGGAGCTGGTACATCACAAAAACAGCTGCTGTCATTTTGAAACAGGAAGACGCACATCACAAAAGAAACACCTAACTGACTTTAAAGTCCTGGGGGCCACTGAAGATATGTGTGTTTCATGTAGTCATTATGCTTTCTCATTTGACTGGTTGTTTGTTAAAAGCAGACACTCCTACTGAATTCTAAAGGAGACTTACCAAACTGTTTCCTTTTCATTTACCTAACTCTCTTATACAGAAAAGGTGATTTGTTTTCACCCTCTCAAAATCTCTTGCAACAGCAATTCTTAAGTTAGCAAAATGAGAAGTGAGGAGTGTCAGAGGAAGCAGACTTAGTGTAGCTATATAGAGAAAAGCAAGGTCATTGGGGTCAAGTGTTTGCTGACTACCCAATGTCCATTCTCCAGCTTTCCACTTATCAACAGCTTCAAGACTTACCTTCCAGGCATCACTGCTACCATATTACTCAGGTATGTGGGATGGGATTAGCTCCATTCTATAAGTGCACAGTGATCACTCATTGGCCAAAACCAATCAACAAAGCCCATTACCCTGAGCAGAGGGAAGTTTGCCCAGTTAAGTCAAGTTGGATCAATGAGTCATGAAGACATATTTGTTGGGGGGTTCTGGGGAAGAAACTTCCTTCTTCTGAACTGTGCTCATGAAAGACCCTTTGATTCCCGTGTGATATGAGTAGGAAAGCAAGTAGCCCTAGAAGCTACTGACAACCACCTTGTGGCCACAGAGAAAGCAACCTTAGGTTGAATCTGATACTCTGCAAGGCAGGGCAGAGACATAGAAAGAGCCATCTCATTAGTGAGCCCTGAGCTGCTGGGTCAAGCCATTCCTATGACTCCTTAATTTTCCTGTGCTGTGAGCCAGTATAACATCTTAATCATCAGTTCTGTGAGCCAATATAGTCTCTTTATCAAATGATTTGAGTCATTTTTCCCTTGTGATTTAAGTCTTCATAACAAAATTTTGCCGGGCGCAGTGGCTCACGCCTGTAATCCCAGCACTTTGGGAGGCCAAGGCGGGCGGATCACGAGGTCAGGAGATCGAGACCATCCTGGCTAACACGGTGAAACCCCGTCTCTACTAAAAAATACAAAAAATTAGCCGGGTGTGGTGGTGCGTGCCTGTAGTCCCAGCTACTCGGAGGCTGAGGCAGGAGAATGGCGTGAACCCAGGAGGCGGAGCTTGCAGTGAGCCAAGATGGTGCCACCGCACTCCAGCCTGGGCGACAAAGCGAGACTCCGTTTCAAAAAAAAAAAATTTGAGTAAAATTTAAAGAGAAAACAATTGAGAGAGCATAAGTATGGAAGCTATCTATAAATAGATTACAGAGAGCTATGCAAATGGATGTAAAATATATTCTTCATTTGAGGAAAGTTTCTTGATGCATAATATTCCAGTGTGTTTCTTAGAAGGAAATAGAGACTTAGCACAGGCAGAAATGCCAAGAATAGCTATGTCTCCCCAGAAACTCCCACTGTTTGCAACAACATTGCAAAGAAGGTGATTAATTTCTCAGTACTAGAAAATCCCACAGAGGATCTTTAGGGCATGAAGACTGCAGGTGAGGGTGGAAACACATCACTGATGACATGGGAGGAGAGTGGGAGTCCAGAGGATGGAAAGAGGCTGAATGATATCAAATGTCCAGCCACCTTTCCCACTAAGTCCCATCAATCATTTCTGCCTAATGGTTCCATCTCATAGCTTAATTGTCATACTTGCCATCAAGAATGTAAACCCGGTTCTGATTCCTTGTATACTCACAGAAAAACTAATTAAAGACACCATGTGGAATAGACTGGGTCTGCCACAAGGCTGCAGAGTCACTTGTTAAAAATGGTGTCATCAGTTAAGTCTGGTTAGATTGCATGTAGCAATAAATAGTCCCAAGTTTTCAGCAGAGCAATACAACAAAAGCTTATGTCTTGTTCATACAACATCCACTACAAATGTTGGCAAATCTCTTGGACAGAACAATTGTCCCCCATATGTTGAGGATGTATGTTCAGCCCACACTCTGGGCTATTTAGTCAACACAGCAAAAAAAAAAAAAAAAAGGCTAGAGATTCGAGCTCCAGAAATTCAGTGCTTCTACCCACATTCTATACAAGTCCTATGGTCCTATCAAACTTCAAAAGGCAGGGGAAGAAAAAGGCAGGAGATCTTTATTTTCTTGATCTCAAAATAAAGAACTGGATATTTGAGATCACTGTCACAGAGGAAATAACTGCAAAGCTGCTGTAAATTCTCTTAGGTAAAGGAGAAAAGGAGTCTAAAAAATCAACTAAGTATCCGTTAATTTGAGGAGGTTACTAGCACTTAACTGGAAGTAAGGAAACTTCAAAATACTCCTTCTGAGTTAATTCTGCTTCTGCAATCAAAGAGAGAACCTGAGAAAACTAGTTTAGTGATTATCATATTCTAGAAAGGAGCTAGAGGTTTCTTTGTAAAACCTATAGAATCAAGGCACACCTTTCCTGTTGTTTGTTTGTTTGTTTTATTGTTTATTTTGTTTGACTTTGTTCCTTTTTTTAATGTATATACTCTTCAGGGCTGTTTATTCCCTCATTAAATGACTACTTGTACACACTTTTCTCCTTTCTCCTCTAGAAAAAACACATTTCCTTTCTTCTGGTGTAGCTGAAATGATCCATTGGTGTATATTTTATGGACAATATCTTCTCATCTGCACACTTTTCTGCTGATTTACATTTATGTTGGCTCCATGGAGAGATACAATCGGAAAGGGACCTTGTGGCATTGTTGGGGTATCAACAACCCTGCCAGTGGCCTACCATCAGCAAACTTCATCCAAGGACAGCCAGGGGACTAGAAGAGGTCTTGCCTAACCCTCCTACCAGCAAAGCAATTCAAGAAGACAGTAACTAAAATAAGCTCTTAGAGGAGTTGTGCCTACAATACCCTTTTTTGACCTGCCCGAGGAGATTAGTTAAGTCCCTTCAAAGCTGGAATGCACCAGTGGAAAAAGAACAGAAAGTGGAAAAAGCCTATGCCTGAAACTACCATTTTACAGAATTAATGCAAGTTAACATCCACTCATACATACGGTAATACCATAAAGGTCATTTCTATCTCCAAGTAACAGCCTTTATCTAAAACCAGTTCAATATTCTTCATTCCTCCCAATGTTCCTGCCTTTCCCCTCTGGTTCCCCTTCTCTTCTCCTCTAACTCCCTGAGACACAGGAGTTTTGTTTGTTTGTTCGTTTGTTTGTTTTCTGAGCTGACTTTCAATTTGATGAAGTCAGTTTCCATAACACTTTTAATATCTGAATAACCCATTCATCTTTACCCAAATTTCTTCACCTTCCAGGCTCCAGCTGCTCTGCAGCTGGTCAAGGTTCCCTACATTTCCTAATAAAGATGTGCATGTTAGGAGCAGTTACTGTGGCTCTTTAAAGTAAAAGCAGACTTCAGTGCTGTGGGAATAAAAGCAAGGTCTTTGGAGGGGAAGATTTATGGCTGAATCAACAAGATTTAAAAAGAGGACAACCCTGAGGAGAAAACCCAAGTTCTCCAAATTGACTGAATTGCCTTTTGTATCTCAAGGCTGAGATGATTATTTGTTTTTGCAAATAGAAATGCTATGTATATTAGACTCAAAACTGATAACATCTTAGAGCTTCCAGCAAAATAAAAAATGTTTAACATGTCTAGTATAGAACCACATATCCAAACACTGATGAAACTCATATTACTCCTTACTCAACACAAATACACAACACATACCACAACCACCACCATTACCACACCACATCACATACGCCACTGAAACCCATTCAACTACTATCTGAGACCCTTCATACCTGGGAAGGGAACCTACTCATAGTTGGGTGCCCTTAATTCTTCATCAGGCTTCAGGGAGATGGTGGTTTACTACTATGCATTCAAGAAATGGACCTGTGGAAAAGCGAGCTTTTCTCACACATGAAGAATTAGGTATACCAATAAAATAACATATTCACATATCACAGTTTTCACTTTCTGTTACTAAGGACTTCCATAAAATCTTTCCATGTTGCAGGTCGGGAAATAGATAATTGAGATTACAAAACTGAGTTATCCAATGTCACCCAATGAGTCAGCAAGCAAACTAATTTGAACACTTCTGGTTCTTCAATTACCAAGCCTCACCTCCCCTGTAGAATCCAAAGAATCCCCACGTAAGGCCATTGTACCATCTGTAGCAATTTCATAGCAAGCAGGCCTCTCTGCAGGATAGCTAAAGTTTCATATTTGGAAAGGCTCAGGAAAAAAAATGTAAGCATTATACTCCTATAGTCAAAAACAAAATAATGCCATGACATATGATTTCACTGAGAAAATTCCACACAGTATTTATTTAGACAAAAATAATTTCAGTTTATGAAGTTGTACTTTAGAAGGAAATAAATAATCATGTCATGTCCCAATGGGACTACCCTCTGCCTATTATTAATAGGGACATTTTCACAGGGCTAATAAAGCTTACTGTTTTCCACTGAGCACAAAAACTGTTATTTTAAGATAAAAGTTAAGAGTAATTTAGCTGAGATAATTCGAACTCCTATATGGTGATGTAATAGTTACTCAATGATATTATAATAACCCTAAACACATTGTAAAGAAAAATAAGGACTTCTGGGAGCCAAAATATGACAAAGGCTCATCAAAACCACAGCCTCATTTACTGGTAACATACCTTGATATGAGAGGAGCAGGCTAATATCATAAACTCATTTGATACAAAGAGTCCCTGAGAAACAAGAGAGGTACAATTAATTTGTTCAGATGCGTTTAAGCTGCATTCAGGCTAATTTCCTGAATCTCCCCTTTTTTTTCCAATTAGATATATTTTTATTTATGTGTTTGCAGAGTACACAGCTTCAAACACACCAGGGGACTGTACCTAAATCATTTTTATAATATCATATTCAATGGGAAATTCAAAGTTGAATTATTTTAACATTGAATACAAAAACTCATTCATATGACTCTAAATACTTATGACATGAAATATAACTGTGTCATTGCTGAACAGTTAAAGGTAACCGTTTATTTCTTATTATTAGATATAGCAGACCTGCCATTCCATTTCTATAAAATAAAAATGCATTGTAAAGTTTACATTGATTAGTAATAATAACAACACATTAGTAGCAATAACAACATATTACCTAAAATTATTGGTAATAATGTCCTAGGGCAAGAAGATTGTACAAACTTAAGAACTAGATTTTCTTTCAATCTTTTGTCATACTCTTAAGAGAAAGAGAGGAGGAATAAAGTCACTATAGCAAAATGCTTTTTCAAAATTGTTTTCAGAGCAATTGAGGGGAAAATGAAAGAATTCATTCTTTTTTAAAAAAAAGAAAAAAACAGCAAGAAACAGAGGTATACAAAGTCTTAAGTTCAAATAATTGACAAAGCCTCTTTCACACAGCAAGTTCTGATTATGACAACACCACCATAAACAACTACATAAATTGTGCCACCTTGGCCGGGCACGGTGGCTCACCCCTGTAATCCCAGTATTTTGGGAGGCCAAGGCGGGTGGATCACAAGGTCAGGAGTTCGAGATCTCTACTAAAAAAACACACACACAAAAAAAGTAGCCGGGCTTGGTGGCACATGCCTGTAATCCCAGCTACAAGGGAGGCTGAGGCAGGAGAATCGCTTGAACCCAGGAGGCAGAGGTTGCAGTGAGCCAAGATCGCGCCACTGCACTCCAGCCTGGGTGACAGAGTGAGACTCTGTCTCAAAAAAAAAAAAAAAAAAAAAAACATTGTGACACCTTAACTTGGCATAACAATTTGCAAAGTACTCACAGATTGATTATCTTTCATGACTGTATAGTCTCATTATGTATTTAACCAAAAATGATAATCCCTGGCACGTTTCAAGGGCTTTCTATGAATGAGACACTGCGTTAAGTGCACTACATGCATCATTTAATTCTTACAACCCTACAAGGTAGGAATTAACAGACTCAGTGAAGTTAAGAAAATTTGCCTAAAGTTATTTAACAAGTAAGTAGAAGGATCAGCCTCAAATCCAGTTTTATTTTAGAGTCCAAGCTCATAACTACTATATCGTAATGCCTTTGTTGAACTTTCAGGTTTCTCCTACTACTATGCGTTTATAGGTACTGTTTTCCTCCCTCCAAAAGCTGGAAGTCAGCTAGCACCGATCAATTGAAAGGTTAAGTGAGTTGTTAAACAGTTGTAGTCAGACAGGGACATTGCTAGAATTAGAAGAGAGACCCCAGGAGTCCCGTTCACTGTGCATCCTATTCTGACTAATTATCCTAAGAAAGCAAAGCCCTTTCAGATGTGAAACTGTCTGCCTTTCCAGCTTCTCCTCCCCCTGCAGCAGGTAATTCTCATACATTTGGAGCCTCGTTTCACAGAGAAAATACAGGCACAAGGGACTCAGTAAGTTTCCTCTAGGACAGCCAGGTCAGGGGTCAATGGTTGAGTTTCTATACCCCCTTTCCCTAATCTAATAACTAGTTCAACTCTGCTTTCTGCAGCACCTCTCTCTGCAGGCACACAACCCTGAAGATGCACACTAAGTGGGTCTAAAAGGGAAAAAAGAAACAAGGGAGAGAAGAAGAAGGCAAGGAGGGAAGGAGAGGGAAGCAGAGGGAAAACAAAAGGGAAAAATTGTTTTTTGATTTTGGTAATAGGAGAAACAAAATTAACTAGGGAATAAAAAGTATTTCAAATTAACCTCTAAATAGCTATGCATATCATGAAGAAAATATAAAATTTGTCACATAGCTGGATTGCATGAATTTTCTAGAAGAATCTCCTTAAACAAAAAGTGGGGATAAAAATAAGCAGTGTGGTTTGCCTTTTAAACAGTAATCCAGTACAGACATACATGCCTTCATCCATCCATTCATCAAAGAGAAATCCAACATGAAGCTCACTCTCAGAGAGTGTAATGTCTATTTGGGAGTTTAAATATTTAAATAAATACATGTAATTTAAATGTAAAAAATATAAATTTCTTAAAACAAGTATAATTAAGAACTATGGGATTTCCCAAGAGAAAAAAAATTCTTCAACTTTAAGAAAAGGAGACTCTTCCTAAGGGAGATATGCATTGAAGAGCCTAAATGAATTTTAACATATAAATATTTTGGAAAAAATGATGGTGACTTAACCAAACATTAGGGTTGTCTGAGAGCTATTTTGTAGTCACTAGAAAAACAGACAAGATGAGAAACCTGTGGAGTCTTGGTCTTGCCAAATCAAGTAACACACTTAAAGACCACAGCTTTAATCAAAGTACTTTTAACTTAAGAAAATGATCTCTAGTACTAATGATAGTGAGCTGCGAACATGAGGAAGGTGCTACTCAACCACAATATTTAACTGCATCTCCCCTTTCCCTTCCTACTGGTGACCTATACCAGTTGCCTGCATTTCCTTGATACTCATATACTCCTTAACTCCCCAAAATCTGTTTTTTCTCCCCACCAATATTGTCCTGTGGCCTCAGATGTCACTAAGGACCTCTTTATCACAGTACGTTTTGATAATTCTCAACATACATTCCTTCAAACTCTTCCTTCACCTGGGTTCTATGACACTACTGTAAGAATTTTCAAACATACTGTTATCAAGAGAACCTTTCTTTCATATAAGATGTTGCCTAGAACTTCAACTGATTACCATAGCTTTATAGTAAGATTTAAAATCAGACAGTGTAAGGCCTCCAATTTTGTTCCTTTTCAAGACAGTTTTGGCTATTCTAGATTATTGCATTTCCATAATTTTTAAAATCAGACTGGAAATTTCTACCAAAAAAAAAAACCTGTTGAGATGTTCTATCGAAATTGCATTGACCTAAATGTTAATTTGGAAGAACTGACATATTAACATTATTGAGAACGCCAATAATGGTTCTCTTTATGTTTCTTCTGATTTGGATTCATTAAGCTTCTTAGATCAGTGAATTTGTAGTTTTCACCAAATTTAGAAAATCCTTGTCATTGTTTATTTAGATTTATTTTATTTTCTATCCCTTCTACCTCTCTTTTCCTTTTGCTACTCCAGCGACACAAATATTAGACTATATTGACTCAGAGATTACTATCTATCCATTTTTTCCCTTTTCTTTCTGTTCTTCAGTTTGGAGAGATTTGATTGTTTTGTCTACAAGTTCACTGATCTTATCTTCTGCAAGGTCCAATCTAATATGATCTAGTGAAATTTTCAGTACAGATATTATTTCTTTCAATTCTGTAATTTTTATTAATTTTTTGAAATAGTTTTCATTTTCCTGCTGGGATTTCCTATAACTTCTCTCATTGCATCTGTCCTTTCCTTTAAAACCTTTAATATGCTTATAACAGTTGTTTTAAAGTCCCTATCTAGTGAGTTTCAACATCTCTATCATCCATAGGTCTGTTTCAGTTGATGGTACATTTCGCTTTTTTTCTCAGGTTCTTGATTGTATGCTGAACGTTGTGGTTGCCATGTTCTTGAAGGTGTAGATTTTGTTATCTTCCTTCCTTTAAAGGGTGTTGAGCTTTGCTCTAGCAGGCAATTAATTTACTGAAATAACAGTTTAATTTTGTTAAGCCCTGTTTTCAGGATCCATTCAGCAGGTCTAGAGTAGCTTTACTCCAGGGCTAGAATATTTTATTCCTAAAGTGTGACTTTTCTGAGGTCTCAACTCAATGCCACAGCTTTAATCAAAGTACCTTTAACTTAAGAAAATGATCTCTAGTACTAATGATAGTGAGCTGCGAACACTCACTAATAACCGCACTGCTTATTTTTATCCCCACTTTGTTTAAGGAGATTCTTCTAGAAAATTCATGCAATCCAGCTATGTGACAAATTTTATATTTTCTTCATGATATGCATAGCTATTTAGAGGCTAATTTGAAAATCAGCGGTGTTGAGCGGGGTTTCTCTACTCTAACCAGTCAGCATTTGAAATCTTCTAGTACCGTGCTGTTCCAAAGTACTCCCAGTACCTTAGAGGCTATGTTCGCTTCAAGCCTCCCAGTAGCTATAGTCTGCCAAACCTCACAGAAATATACTCACTACATGATTGGTTAACTATTTGGCAAAAGACTCAAGCGACCCCTGCAGATTTCTAGAGTTCCTTTTCTGCACAGCTCTCTCCTCTCTGGTATCTTTCCCTGCAAATTCCACCAGTATTAGCAGGCCTGAACTCTAATTTCTGATTAGAAACTGAGAGCACAGAGAAATGGATCCCAAAAAGAGATTTTTGGGTTTCCCTGAACTCAATCTCAGACAGAAAGCCACATTCCTAGTGTGTTTCCATTCACTCAAGGATCACCACCCCCTCATTTTAGCATCCTGCCTCATGCTCATTTTCTAATACCTAAACTTCTCTAAATCCAAAGTTTTCTAGAGTACTATGGGGCAAATTGTCTTCTATTTATCTAAATTTCCCTTTTCAGGCAATTAATTTTGACTTTCCTTCACTCTGTTAAGTCATTTGCCATTCTCCCATTTACCTTTCATCTTCATATAATGAGGTTTGTGTTACAAATGTCTTTTCATTTTATCAAAGAAGGAGATTATGCCTCTGTTTCTTGCTCTTTCATTTTACCTACCTGAAATAGGAGGCTCCTGCTTCTGTCCGGTTAAGGATCTATTTTTAACAACTATATTAAGCTTCACAATGACATTATCAACAATGTTTGCTTTGTTGTTGCTGTTTTCCAAGTTCTTTATTGATCTCTTTCTTGAATCCCATATCATCTTTTTTCTTGGATTCATTTACAGTTCACCAGAGTGCATTACTTTTTAGAGAGTGCAAAAAGGAGAGAAACTTCCTAAATACTGTATACCTTATATTTATTTAGTTATTATCCCAAATAGTATTTTACTGGGTATAGAATTCTAGGTTCAAAATCATTTCCCAGAGAACTTTAGTAGCATTATTTCAGACTTTCTTTTCCACTGACAAGGCAGATTAGATGTTCAGAGAAACCTCTTCAACTTACCACAGCCGAAATTTCTGGGTAAGACACTGGATGAGCAAAATCAAAGTAAAGAAATATTTTTTTTTTGGAGGTAGAAATGAAGAGAAGCTTCTTTCTTCTTCCTTTCTTCCTTTCTCTCTTTCTCCAAGTCTGTCATGGAGGTCCAGGCTTCTCTTTGATTAACATCGGCCCTAACATCCACAATGGACTGAATCAATCTCCTTCCCCAGACAAATATTCCCTCTTTGTTTATAAGCCACTCTTAACACTTCCTCTTGAGAGCCACAGATCCAAGCATATACACAGGGACAGAGAAAAAGAAAGGCAGAGAGAGATGGAAGGGAAATGTCTATATAGCAGTCCTTATTAATTTCCCCGATGTCTGTCCCCTCCTACTTGTGGAATTTCTCCCAGAGCTCCACTGAAAAGTGTACCTATATTCTAATTTCCTCTCAACTTGCTTTGGGTTGCGTTTATTCTACTGTGGATTCTCTACCCATCTAACCCAAACTGCTATTTGTGCTTCAGAAAACCCTCAAAACCTCTGATTGTCTTGGGACACCCTGTTGTGTTTTCCAGCGCTCTTTAGGATTTACTCTTCTTCGTTTTCTAATACCTTTTCTCTTGTTTCACTGAATCACAGTGTGTGATACCTAGTAAGTACAGTCAATGTCTTGTGAAGGAAAAGAAAATGTTACATGTGCTAAACTAAAATGATGACTATGTTGTATTTTTATAAATCCATTTATGCATTCAATAATTTTAATTGAAACCTATAAAAACTTTATTGTACTATGCTATGTACTAGGCCTAGCTCTAAGTCGTCAGAAAATAGCAGCAACAAAAGAAAGTCCCTCTTTTCAAGGAGCTCATGTTATAGTGTGCTACTATATTTTTTAAACATACAAGTTGAAAAACAATATAAGGCCGGGCGCGGTGGCTCAAGCCTGTAATCCCAGCACTTTGGGAGGCCGAGACGGGCGGATCACGAGGTCAGGAGTTCGAGACCATCCTGGTTAACACGGTGAAACCCCGTCTCTACTAAAAAATACAAAAAACTAGCCGGGCAAGGTGGCGGGCGCCTGTAGTCCCAGCTACTCGGGAGGCTGAGGCAGGAGAATGGCGTGAACCCGGGAGGCGGAGCTTGCAGTGAGCTGAGATCCGGCCACTGCACTCCAGCCTGGGCAACAGAGCGAGACTCTGTCTCAAAAAAAAAAAAAAAGAAAAACAATATAAATAATACAATAACATCTTTGTGTGCAAATGGGTCCATGTACACGTATGTGTACGTGTGTATTTCCTTTCAGATGTAACTTTCAGGAGCTAATATTGAAGAAGTGGCATATGGGAAGACTTTTTAAACTTTCTGTATTTGTATTTCTGCATGTATTTCTGTTTGTTAGTATAGTTGGTTCAGGCTCTTGGGACATACCAGGGAACAGAGCGGGCAAATCTTTCTGCCTTCTTGGAGATCATATTTTAGCAAGAAGAGTCAGACACCAAACAACAAACATAATAAATTAGTATCTTAAGTAGTATGCTAGCAGGTGATAAGAACTCTGTAAAAGCATGATATATGGGGTCAGTGGCAATGGGCTGCCATTTTCAATAGGGTGGCAAGACTTCATAGAGGAAGTAACATTTCAGCAAAAAGTTCAAGTGGGAGATTGTACTTGAAAAAGAAGGGGGAAAGAATTCTAAGCAGAGGAAACAGCAAATGCAAAGGCTTCAGCATGGGAGCATGCCTGGCGTGTTGCAGGAATAGCAAGAAGCCAGTGTGCCCAGAACAGAGCAGGTGAAGGTAAGAGAAATGAGAGACAAAGCCGGACAGGGCATTGGGGTGCGAGGTGAGGGGTTCAGGGAATGGCCCTTGAGGTCAGTAAAAGGACTGAATGTTATTGCAAGAGAGTCTGGGAGCCCTTCTTTCAGGAGAAGAGGGAAATTATCTGACATATTTTGAAAGGATCATTGTGGCTCTATTATTAAATAGAATAGACCAAACAGAGGTAGGGGTGGAAGCAGAGAGGAGGGCTGAGAGGTCTTGCAACAAACAGTAAGAGATGATGCCGATGACGACAGTAGCAGTAGAATTGCTGCAAGGTAGTCAAATGAAAGACAGAGCCAACAGAATTTCCTAACGAATCTGATGCGGGTTTTGGAAGGTCAAGGATGCCTCCATGTCCTGAGCACTAAAAGGACAGAGTTGCCACCAACTCAGTTCAGGACTATGGGGGAGGAAGTAGTGGAGATCAGTTGTTCAATTTAGAACCTGCTAAACTCGAGGTGCCGTTTTGACTCGAAGTGACAACAGCAGCAGACAGTGAGGTACAGGAATCTCACATTCAGAAGAGGTTGGGCATGGTGGCTCCAGTCTATAATCCCAGCGCTTTGGTAGGCCAAGGTGGGAGGATTGCTTGAGGCCAGGAATTCAAGACTAACCTGTGGAACATAGCGAGACCCTTGCCTCCACAAAAAATTTAAAACTTAGTTGGGTGTGGTGGCACACACCTGTGGTCCCAGTTACTGCAGAGGATGAGGCAGGGGAATTATTTGAGCCCAGGAGTGTGAGGCTGCAGTGAGCCATGATTATGCCATTGCACTCCAGCCTGGGTGACAAGAGCAAGATCCAGTCTCAAAAAAATAAGTAAATAAAGTAAAAAACAAAGTTCAGGAGAGAATTCTGGATCAGAGATTCCAACCTGGAAGTCATGAGCATAGATAAATAGCATTGAAAATTTTGAAAAGGTCTTTTTGAAAAGCCAGCCAACAATTTTTCTTACCTACCACATTTAGTCTCCCACAAATTTGAACACTTTGTCCAACACACGTTATCAAGTACTGAATATTGAGTGTGTCGCCTCTCCACTCCCTCTGCCATTTCCCTGCCCCAGTTATTCTCACCTGGCTGAGATGCTTCTACCTCTTGTCGGTTTACCAATCAGGTCATCCACACCTCACTGCCAGATTAATGTGACTACAGCTAACCTTTGATCAAGCACTGACTCCTTGGGGATTACTTGTCACCTGCTGCATAAAGGACCAAATGCTTACCTCTAGATCACAGTCCAATCCCAGCCCACCTTTCCAAACCTACAACTCACCGTTCCCCTTCACACACACCATGCTTCTTGCTATTCCTGTGGGTTCTAGCCTCAGTGCCTTGTGCATGCTGTTTGCCCCACCAGAAATGCCTTTCCTCTGCATCCTGAATACCTAAACCCTGTCCTTCATGGCATAGCACAAATGCCACTGACTTTAATAGAGCTTAGTTGGCTGCCCCATCTGAAGATGACCTTTCCCACCTCAGATACCCCTATTCTGTGAAAGGGGAAGACCATGGCAAACACGACACTTCCCAGAGTGAAGGCAGCAGGACAGATGCCAGTCCCAAGAGAAATTCTGGGAATAAAGAGTTCCACAGGCAAAATTTAGGTAACAGTCCACACCACAGCACTCCCTAGAAATCCACATTATGTATTCATGTATTGAAGGATCGCAAAAGTTCTTTGGAAGGAAAACCTGCGTAACTATTTTTTTTGTTGTTGGTTTAAGCTTTTATTGCCAGTCTTGAAAAGGAACATATTAACCAGTTATCTCGTAATAAGATGACGATTTGCGTTTTTCTTAGAATCTAGTAGGCAGTCCTAAGGCCCTAAAGCATGTGGGAGTGACTTTTTGCTCACTTGGCTAAACCCCTCTCAATGGCAGGGAGCAATGGAAAGAAACATCTAGCTTATAAACACATCAGGACCTCAAATTGAGTTGTTGAGCCACTTTGATATTTTTTAACAAAGTAAGTACTGATCTTATCAGTCTTCCCACACTGCCTCACACCCTCCCATCTAGGTCAGTAAAAAAATATATATGTGTATATATGGAGTTTTTTGCTCTTGTCACCCAGGCTGGAGTGCAATGGCGCAGTCTTAGCTCACTACAACCTCCACCTCCTGGGTTCAAGCGATTCTCCTGCCTCAGCCTCCCAAGTTGTTGGGATTACAGGCACCACCGCACCCAGCTAATTTTGGGGGTTTTTTTGTTTTGTTTTTTTAGAGACAGAGTCTTGCCCTGTTGCCCAGGCTGGAGTGCATTGACAAAATCCCAGCTCGCTGCAATATCTGCCTCCTGGGTTCAAGCGATTCTCCTGTCTCAGCCTCCCGAGTAGCTGGGACTACAGGCGCCCGCCACCATGTCCGGTTCATTTTTGTATTTTTAGTAGAGACAGGGTTTCATCATGTTGGCCAGGCTGGTCTCGAACTCCCAACCTCAGATGATCCACCAGCCTCAACCTCCCAAAGTGCTCGGATTACAGGCATGAGCCACTTCACCCAGCTAATTTTTTGTATTTTTAGTAGAGATGGGGTTTCGCCATGTTGGCCAGGCTGGTTTCAAACTCCTGACCTCAGGTGATCCACCTGCCTCGGCCTCCCAAAGTGCTGGGATTACAGGCGTGAGCCACTGCACCCGGCCGAAAAATACATTTTTTAAATTTTTTATTTCCATAGATTTTGGAGGAACAGATGACATTTGGTTACACGAGTAAGTTATTTGGTGGTGATTTGTGAGATTTTGGTGCATCCATCACCGGAACAGTATACACTGAACCCAATTTGTAGTCTTTTATCCCTTACCCCTTCCCACCCTTTCCCCTGAGTCCCCAAAGTCCATTGTATCATTCTTATGCCTTTGCATCCTCATAGCTTAGTTCCCACTTATGAGTGAGAACATACTATATTTGGTTTTCCATTCCTGAGTTACTTCACTTAGAATAATAGTCTCCAGCTCCAACCAGGTTGCTGCAAATGCGATTAATTTGTTCCTTTTCATAGCTGAGTAGTATTCCATTGTATATACATACCACAATTTCTTTATCGACTTGTTTACTGATGGGCATTTGGGTTGGTTTCATGTTTTTACAATTGCAAATTGTGCTGCTATAAACATGCGTGTGAAAGTATCTTTTTCGTATATTAACTTCTTTCTCTGTGGATAGATACCCAGTAATGGGATTGCTGGATCAAATGGTAGTTCTACTTTTAGTTCTTTAAGGAATCTCCACACTGTTTTCCATAGTGGTTGTACTAGTTTACATTCCCACCAGCAGTATAGAAGTGTTTCCTTTTCTAGTGTTCCAAGGTTCTCACACAAGGAATTCTTGAATTTGGAATTGGGGACCAGGATTATAGTCCTGATTAAGCACTTGTTGGTGCTGGGCTTCCCCAGGACCAGGCCCAGATAACCACACATTGTAATACTGGCGTCATGTTTTTCCCAGGCCAAGGTAGGGAAATTGTACATCCCAACATGTGTAGGGTAACCATGCATCACATATGTATGACAAGTTGTTCTGTTCCCAAGCCCAGGTAGGGTAATCACACACCCCAACAAAGGTGACATACTATCCCAGCATAATTATTCATTGTGAACCTTGCACTATCAAAAGCATCCTGGTTTGGGTGATAAATTATATAGTCACTTAGTTATAAGCCCCTCACCTATAGACTTCATTATATCCAGTTCCTAAATCAAACCAAACCACCCTAACGAGAGTAGAACCTAGAATTAACAATTTTCCCATTACATAGAATGTTGTTTTTCTGGACTCCAGGCCACTGTGTGCCAGCCATAGTTATTTCCTAACTTCCACCATATTGATCCAGTCGATGTGACAGGATGTGTGCCTGAGACTCTTATTCTATTCTTTAGGGTCCCACTGGAGCTAAATGCAGTCATAAGTTCAGATGAGTTTGCCATAAATCCCTGCCATTGTTCCCCCATGCACTCCTGGCTACTTGATAGGGTCCTGCTCCCAATAGACTGTCCAAAACTATGACATTATCAATAACACTTGAGTGTAACACATCACACCTGAAACCTACAACGATGGTACCCATCTGCTCTTTACCCCCTCAGGACTGGAGTTCCCTACACACTGGCACTAGCCTCACCACACATTCCTGGTTCCTGAATGGCTTACTTCCCCCACAATGACTATAGCCACATGGGTTAGGAGGCCAGATAACTACCTGTGTGACCTTTATCAATCACCCCTCATTATCAATCTCAGTTAACTCATCTCTGAAATGAGCTGGCTGGTCTGGATGGCATCCAACATTCCACCCAGCCGTGATGAATTGACTCTATGTACCCTGTTTCTGAAACTTAACTACTTCCACATAAGGCCTCACTTCCCAAATATCTCTTAAAGGTGGGGTCTCTTTCCATATTATTTTTTTAATCTCCTTCAGACCATGGTAGAGAACTTTGAACATTGCTGAAACTCAAATGTATGTCACATAAGGATTTTTAAATGAGTGAGGCATTGAAGCCTAAAAAATTTCAAACGTAGACTTTGAGATGATGGGAAATTAAATAAATCTAAGAAGTGAAATGATCTGGTCAAAGCAGCAAGCACTATAGAAAAATAAACTCATATCATTTTCTAGCACTATGACTAGTGAACTAGCACTGCCAATAATGGCTAACATTGGACACTTATACCATGTGTGAGATGCAGCTCTCAGTGGCTCACACCAACCCTGTGAAGTGGGAACTACTATTGTTCCTACTTTACAGATGAGAAAACTGAAGTACAGAGGGGTTAAAGAACCTGACTGAAGTCCCCCAGGAAGCAAGTGATGTATTCAAACCTGGGCAGTCTAGCTCCAAAGTCCATGCACTTAAAAACTAGGTCAGCCTGCCTCTCCCTCTCTTTCACAAGCATTTGCTCACCTAAGCATCCCAACACCACCAGGTTATTACGCGCCCAGCAGAAACTGAAGCCCAGAGAGGCTTAAAGATCACCCAGTGTCCCACAGCAGTCTCAGCACACGACAATACACTTGTGAAACGTCACTGACAGCTGACTGCTGAGAAACAGGCACAGAATAAAGTGGAAGTGCCATTAGGGGACAGCAGCTCTGAAGAGAATTAAAATTGGCAGTAAATTGAGAGGAAGAGGTGTTTGTGGGGGACACAATGAAGCGAGAAGTGACAGCCCTGGGCTATCACCTGAAGGGAAAGTCAAGGCAAGGGAGAAGCCTGCAGAGGCCACAGAGTGGACGGTGAGGACCCAGGAGCATGGTAAGGTAGGCACGGAACAGTTTAGGAAGGACAGAAAAAAAATGTTGTTTGCCATCACATACATGTTCAGCACCAGTACAAAAGTTATAGAAAAACACACATTTTGAAGCCAGGGAACTGACTTTTGGATTAGGATGGTTTGACTGAAGCAGCATTCACAAGAGAATCTGGTATGGCGAGTGCCACATAATAGGCACTCGATAAATGTTTGTTCCAAATAAAAGAGACAAAAAGAGAAAAATCTGAGAACTGCTTTCATAAAGAGAAAGACACCTAAGGGAGTAGGTGCTCAATAAATATTATTTTTTATCTGTGTGCTGTGAGAAGCCTGGGGAGCTGTAAAAGATTACCTGATCCATTTCCAAAGAGCCCTGAGCCTCTGATTGCAATTCTTGCAAATTCCCGGGGAAGGCTGTGGAATTCCTCTCTGGGGACTTACAAACACACTTTTAGAAGAGCCACTTGGAGGGAGTGGTTTAGACAATTTCAAAATGGATGAATTGAGGCAGAGAGGCTAGACCAAATGACCCTGTGGTCCTTTTCATTTCTCATGTCCATGCAATCCCCTCAGAAGCTGAAGTTTCCACCCTACTCCCGCATGGCACAGAGATGAACCGAATGGACCCGCAGACATTGCTGTCCCAACAAGCTGAGGATGGCTGAGTGATTTGGGAACCTTCCAGTAGGGCCGGGTTAAATCGCAGGCCAGTTATTTTGTGAAGAAATAAACCACAGAGATCCCCTTTCAAACATGCATGCAGAAATCAGGACAAAATGCCAAGGAGATTATCTGCTCAGAATTTGCTTTAAAAGAGCCGGGGCAGCACTCATTTATTTTTGGGAAAATATATGATTAACCAGAGTTAACTATGAATTCAGATATTGTGCATTAGACCAGCTCCTCAAAGTTTGAGCGCATTTAATATTATATATCGCTGCCATTTGGACTAAATTGTTTTTTTAATGTACACAATATTACAAATTTAATTTGAGCTGTTTGAATCAGTCTGTAAAAAAGATTTGATTATACCTGAGTGTTCTGGCCCCAGCGTTTCCGTATCTCAGTAATCTTGACGGTAATTGGCTGATTGGGCGTCTCACACTCCATCTCTGCCTCAGTTTCCATGGTAATGTTACAGGAGCTATTATAGATGAGAACTTCATCTCTTTCCACTTTAGGGCTGAAACGAGAGGGGAGGTTAAATGGGGTGTCATCAATCTTAATGAAATGCAATTATTTTTACTCTTATTAATCATTGCAAGCCATTAGCTTGTGGCAACTACAGGCCACCATTTGTCAAATTTTGCAAATTTCTGTAATTTTGTTTCCATTATTTTATTGTTTATTTGTTTTTCCTTTTATCTGCACACCCTGCAATGAAAATGCACATGGTAAATATCTTTCACTGAGGCCTTTCTCTTTTCTGAATCTATTAAAAACATTAGCAAAAGCTACCTCTAGCCCAGCTTAACAAGAAATGCACGGACAATACTTCCAGTTCCCAAAAGGGAAACAAATGTTGGGGAGAGTTTTTGTTTTTATTTTTTTTCTTTTCCCCTTCCCTCTTCCTGCTCTTTCTCATACTTAGTGTTGGGGGAGTAATTGCCTGAATCCCCCTAGGGCAGATGGAGAAATTGGAAAACCCACACAACTGGCTAACTGGTCCCTAATTCCAACTGTGAAAAAATGAGCTCATTTAGGCTTTCAATTCCCTCTCCCCAGCTGATGGCAATGAGGCTCTGTTGCTAGCAGTGGAACATTAACTTAGTAAATTAATTAAACTTACTTAACAGCCCAGACTAAGGAGATTCGATATATGTGCCAGTTATACTACCAGCCACTCGCTTTAAAAGTCCTCTTGCTTTAAGGGGAGAAGCCAGACTGGATTTAAGATAAAAAACAGCAGTGTAGCATTACAGAAAGTCTAAAAATATGCCATCTAGAGAAGATGAGGGCATGGATAGTGAAGGGTGTCATCCTCAACAGGTGTGATATTTATTCAAGAATCATCCTGGTTGTAGGCATTTTTGCAACTAACTCAAAAATTATCAGTAATAATAATGCCTGATGTTTCATATTTGTCAACAATCTCATATGTATGATCTAATTTCAGCCTATAAATTAGGAAGAGGTATAAAAAATGTAACCCAAAGAGATTAAGAGATTCTCAGAAAGTCGAACACAGAACTATGGTAGCTCTGAGGTCAAAACCAGACGGTCCTGTTTCCCAGAGCAGTGCTCTCAAGTTTTGAAATGCTGATTGTACATCAGCCAGGAAGATGGCAGATCCCATGGGAAGACCAGGAAGGGTGGAGACAAAGGCAAAAAGGTCACCAGTTGAGAAACTGTACACCGTGTCAAACCTTATCATCTTTTTTCAAATCAATGTCAAAATGTTTTCTTCCACAATTTGCTAGAAATAATGAGCGGGATAACTAGTACATCTCACCACTTAATCTTCTCTTCATGCTAAAATGTTCTCCACTCTGTATCTACCTAAGGCATGATTTCCAAACCCAAAGTCCTCTAGACCTAATAATGTAGATTGGTCAATATGTTAACATCATGCCACTCAGATCTGCAGGCAAATTGTTTGGGCTGACCCCCCTGGGGCTCTGGTCCACCTTTATCTGAGCTTCCTTCTCACGGCACCTGACACTGCATTCATTTTGAAGGCCACCATGCTTATACTTAGATAGTGGTCAACTCAAAGTCTCAGAGCTGCAGTTTTCTGAGGATTTCACCATGCTGTGCTTGTTCAGACGATTTTCTGAGAAGCACTGGCATGTAAAGCTTAGGCTCAGAAGCAGATCAGCTGGATCTGAATCCCAGGGCAGATAGTTACCATCTACATGACATCGAAGACATTACTTTGCTAAGCTTTGGTTTCCACATTTATAAAATGGAGTTGCCAATAATCGAGTACCTATTTTGTGGAGGTGTTGAAGAAACTGAGCAAAATGAAGCATATAAACTGATTAGCATGGAACCTGGCACACAATAAGAACCCAATAAAGGCAGCTCGCGTTATAGCTGTTAGAGGTAGTAGTGTTAGTAGTATTATCGTTAAAAATGTAAATGTGAAAATTTACATTTATTATTGTTACATTTCTCTCACTGGTTTAGACCCATTGCTCAAATTCATTTTGAATCTGTAGCCTGTGATCTAGCTGTAAATCCATTCACTGATCCTTCGTCCACAGGGCAGACAAAGCCACAGGATGAATCCATCCTTTGCTCCTGGAGCGTCAGTCATATTCCAAGATTCAGAAAGGAAAACCAAAGTAATTTAACTTTTAAATTAAAATGTAATGTAATATTTAGATCAATATAGAAATGTGATGGAATCAAATGCAAAAGTCACGCAGACTTTTAAAACTCCTCACTTCAGAGCAACTTGAGGCTTGCGTCAGGCCACTTTGGGCTTTGCACCTAGAACCTTTTTTTGCTACTGGGGGTAGAGAAGTTGTTGGAATAGTTTGTGAAGGTCTCCCTCTGTATTTATATCATAAGTCACTTATAAACCTATCAGAAAGGAAATGAAGTTGGTTTCCCGCACCATCACATTCTTCGTGAATCAGTTTCCAGATGGCTAGTTTCATTTCTGAAGGCTCACAAACTATCTGATGAATAGTTCATTCTAGAATTTTGTCAGGGATAACATCAAGTTTAGTTGTCTAAATTTCCAGAATTCCTCCTTTTCTTAGGTTCATAGAATATCTGCCCATCACCTCTGTTATGTGACCCCTTCTCATGGTTTGTTGTCCACAGTAGGTCCTCAATCGTTAAGAGTGAGTTTTTTGTACCCAGTTTATGAATAATCTCAGACTACAGACTTGAACTCAAGGAAAGCAGTGACCAACTTCCTTTTACAGCCTTTCTTGGCCTTGGGCTTCCACTCTTCTCATAAACCTTCTTATGCCCTTTCCTGACTCTTCACTGGCAGAGGTACAAGTAAAATGGGCTGAGTCACTTTGCCCTCTGTTTGCCTGTTAGAAACCGACTGTTTTCGCGAAGCATGTTATTCTTGCTCTGAAAAGAATTAAACCCCTTTCTGTTAGCTTGGACTTTTTGTTTACCAGCTTCAGCTCACACTTCTTTCCATATTTGTAACTACCTTGCTAGAAATTTTTTTCATTAAAAAGCCATCACCAAAATTAGCTGAGACACCAGGATATCCAAAATAGATTAACATTTACAAAATTTCAAAGCTTCTAAGTAGCTAGCTACTCTTCCATGGTTTCTTCCACAATAATCCTATGAGCTAAGAAGCACAGTTGACCATATTTAAATATAAATATAAGCATATATATATGCAACATAAGCATATATAGAGAGACACAGAGATCAATATATGTACAGATATAGATACAGATATACATGCATACACACTGCACACACACAAATATTTATTTTAGGGCATGTGGTTAAAAATATTGGGTAAAAATGGTGGCAAAGATTGTTCTAGAACCTAAGACTCCTGACTCCCAAACTATCGTTCTTTAGTTGATCTGATTAGACCCTAAAGTAAGCAAGTAACCTTGGCTGTGCTCCTTAGGATAGGGAAGGAAAACACTTTGCAGGCATTCTCTCTCCCTCACTTCCCCTGAAATTGCTTCCTGTGGCTCTGAAACCTCACTGAACCCACACAGCTCAGCCAGGGCTCTCACACTGAGGCTGCCAGGACAGCATTGCACTAAGCACACTGAGTCAGAAGCCTTGACTTCCAGTCCCGATGCTGCCATGGCTTGACTGTGTGACTTTGGGAAGTTACTTAATCTTCACTTACAAGAGATTCCAAACTCTTTAGTTTGGCCTTCAATGCCTCACATATCTCTCCGAGCTCATCTGGGGCCACTTTTCCTCCTTTTCAATCTACTCCTACCCTCCTGGCCTCTGAACAGTCATAAAACTCAACAGTTCTTTTGCATTTGCTGCTGCCACTGCCTGACCCTCTATAAAGACACCTGCTTCTCTTCCTAACATAAAAGACTTCTTCAGAGAAGCCTCCTCTGAGTACACTCTCTAAAGTAGCCCCTCTTTTTCTATCACTTTATAGCACTGATCACAACACGTGATCATCCTGTTTATTATCTGACTTTCTTCTCTACCCTTAAGGGCAGGGACTTTCATGACATCCACCATCAAGCCACCAGTACCTGTCACAACACCTAGAACAGTGTAGGGATGTGATCAATACCAGATAGATGGATGGATCATGGATGGATGGATGGATGGATGGACGGATGAATAGACAGGGTACAATTTTTGCCACAGATGCACTTCTCCCTTCCCCATAGTTGTTATGGATGTCAGGGAGATACAGCATTGTGTTCCCTGGAAAAACACATAAAAACTCAATGAAGAAAATAAATACGGTCAGTACTCTAGCCACCTAGAGATAGGCACCATCAACATTCTTGGATACATCTTTCCAGCCTTTTCTCTAGTAACCTATATGTGTACAAACATACACACTATGTACAACAGTAGGATCAAATTGATATACTCTTTTGAGACCTATGGTTTTCACTTCTCAATATATTATAAATATCTCCCTGTCTGGTTAAATATTCTACATCCTAATTTTTAAAGGTAACTTAAAAAATATCATTTGGATACATTCTTTATTACTAAAATTTGTCTCATTGTGAATTTTTTTTGATACCTGAAACTTCAAAGAACATAATTGTTTATAAATATTACACATTTCTATCTGCTTTCTTAAAGTAAAATCCTAGAAGAGAAATTGCTGGGTCACAGAGTGTAAAGAATTTAAGGTTATTCGTGAATCGGCAAATTGTCCTCTGACGCTTGCACTTCCCACTGGCAACAAAGACCACTGCCAGTTTCCTCCACTCTCATCCCCACTAAACATTGTTTGTTTAAATCATAGGGCACTTATTGTAATTCTTACTCAAGAAAACATACCCACTTTTGCCTACTGCAATAGTCAGAACATTGAGCAGCACTACTGAAATAACATTCATAGGGAAGGGTATAACTGCTAACGGGGTCTGAGGCTCAGTTGCCTCAGCCGCCCCATACAGTGAAGAGGAAGAGCATGGAAGAATTCCAAAGGAAGAGTTTTGGGGATTCAGATGAAGTCCCTGAATTCAATGGAGCCAGAAACTACTGACATGTACTTTCTGGTGTCCAGCATCAGTAAGTTCTGAAATCTAGTCTCACCTGAGTACAATACCCAGTGCCCCATCTCCTGTGTGAGCTAAACAGAGTTCTTCTTGCCCTTTTAGAAAGCAACCAGCCAAGGAGTTTCCTCTTTTCCTCCAGCTAAACCTAAACCTCTGGTGTCCAATTCACACTAAAACACAAACTGTCTCAGGACATCCCAAAGTCAGACTGCCATGAAAAGAGCTGGTTATCTCTTTCACTGTGGGGAAGTGGTCTTGTTTAGTTTCATATTTTACAAGAAAAGAGGCTGGGCACAGTGGCTCATGCCTATAATCCCAGCACTTTGGGAGGCCAAGGCGGGTGGACTGCTTGAGCTCAGGAGTTTGAGACCAGCTTAGCCAAAATGGTGAAACCTCGTCTCTACTAAAAATAGAAAAATTAGCTGGGCATGGTGGTGTACACCTGCAATTCCAGCTACTCAGGAGGCTGAGGCATGAGAGTACCCTGAACCTGGGAGGCAGAGGTTGCAATGAGCCAAGATCGTGCCATTGCACTCCAGCCTTGACGACAGAACAAGACTCTGTCTCAAAAAAAAGAAAAAGAAAAGAGGCCTTCATTAGATAATCAAAGGTAGCCACTCTACCTAGGTAAGAAATAAAGACGTTTACATGACAATATTCAGCCATGAGACACCGCCCTATGTAGGAAAAGAACTCCTTGCTGAAATGAAAGCAATCCAGAATTACTAACATAGTCACACTTCTTTTTTATTTGTTTAGAAAAGGGGGATTAACTTGGAAAGTTGTAGTATTTATTTGTCAGGCTCTTTTTTAAGTTAAAAAAAAAAAACCCTTATATGCCTATGGCTTCTAAATCCTGGATCTACAGTAATTCCGCCTATGCAACCCTCCTTCTTTTGAATAAACATTGTACAATCTTCTGGATTTCTCTATGACTTTTTTTCATACTTGTGAATCTGTTTGGAAAGAAAAGAAAAAGGAAAGCAGGGAAAAAAGCCTTCTGTTTTTCATAACGTCTAATCTTTTTCCCCATTGGCATTCACCAGATGTTGCTTTGGATCGGAAGATAAATATTAAAATCTAAGCAAGAACAAAGCGAGCTGTTTACTGGGCAGATTTTTCAGATGTTCTCTTGAACAGTTGAAAAAGACAGGAGATGCTTTGATATGCAGCCTGGCTGGAATCCACAACGGAATGGGCCCTCCAAGAGAGTTGTAGCCCCTACGACGGCTGCCAGTCCGCATCCCACCCAGCCTACACTCTCTGATGGCTCCATCAGTCCATTGGCCAAGCATTTGTGGGGAAGTTCAGGGAGGGAGAAGGTAAGATTACCTGACAAAGAGGCCCGAGAACGATGGAAACATTGACTCAGCCCAATGATCTGGCACAAAGAGGCATTGGGAACTTTCCTCACAAATGTAGAGGTAAGGCCACGATTCGAGCATTCGCTCTGTCCCCACAGCAACTGTCAAATCACACTGCACATAGGTGTGTCTGGCAGCCTCACAGCTGTCCTCCTCATGCTTCAGGCCACACAGGAAAGCCAAGGACACTGCAGGAAACAGTCACCGTTAGGAAAGAACCACAGAGAGAACCAAAGGCCTCTAGTCCGTTTCACAAATGAAGTTCCTGTGTCCTCCCTTGACCAATAGGAATATGAAGTTAGCAGTTTACTTTTTTTTAAAATGTATTATGTATGTGTAATGTACACAGAAAAATGCAAGTATCATTTTTGTAAAATATGAATAATCATCATAAAAAAAACCTCTGGTAAATTTCCCAGCCAACATAAGATATAAAACACTTGTAATACACTTAAATCTGTGTGTTTCTCCCCAAGTCCGTCCTTTTCCTCCTCATTCTCAGAAATAACCGCTTGACATTTTTTAAATAGTTTTATCACACGTTTGTATCCCTAAACAAGAGATTGAGTTTTACTTGTTTTTGAACTTTATCAAATATGATACAGGATAAAATATTCTTGGGCCTGCTTTTTGCATTCCGTATTATATTTTCAAGATTTATCCACATTACTACATATAACTATTGTTAATACATTTTCACTGCTGTTCAATATTTTATTGCATGAACCTACCACAATATATTTATCTATTCTCTTATCAACGAACTTTTTGGTATTTCCCAGTTTTTGCTACTAAAAACATGTACAAAATTTCATTTAGGGTGCATGCCCATCAAGGAAATTTCTTATTCAAAGAGTAGGTACAAATTCAACTTTACAAGATAGTGCCATACTGTTTTCCAAAGCAGTTGTGCCATTTTGTGTTCCTACCAGCCGTATTTGTAAGTTCCCATTACTCCATACAATTACAAGCACTTGAAACTATCAGACTCTTAATTTTTGCCAATCAGGTGTGTAAAATAGCATTTCATTGTGGTCTTAATTTGCATTTCAATCATTACTTTTAGGTTGACCAATTTTTTTTTTTTTTTTTTTTTTTTTTTTGAGACAGAGTTTTGCTATGTTGCCCAGGCTGAAGTGCAGTGGCACAATCTCGCCTCACTGCAACTTCCGCCTCCCGGGTTCAAGCAATTCCCCTGCCTCAGCCTCCTGAGTAGCTGGGACTACAGGTGCACACCACCACGCCCCGGCTGATTTTTTTGGATTTTAGCAGAGACAGGGTTTCTCCATGTTGCCCAGGCTGATCTTGAACTCCTGAGCTCAGGCAATCCACCTGCCTCAGCCTCCAAAGTGCTAGGATTACAGGCGTGAGTCACCGTGCCTGGCCAAGTTGACCAATTTTTTATGTTTGGTAACAGTTCATATTTTCTCTTCTATGAAATTCCTGTTTCTCTCATTTGCCCATTTTTCTATTGGGTTGTTTGTCTCATTGACTTGGATAAGTTTGTGGATTTCTTGCTTTTCATATAATTATAAACATTAACATGTTATAGAGATAAAAAGCAAGTATTTGAAGCACTCTGACTCTCAGGCCATTTTTTTCTGAGTCCTGACACACATATAAAAAGCACATCAAGAGGCAGACTGGGAACAATCTTTAACTAGAAGATGAACAAAGCTCCACATGAGATGGTTCAGGAGCAGCTCTGTCTGAAAACCTTAATAAAGAGGGAAAAAGAAAAAAATCTCTGTAGCCCGATTCCTCTGTAGCAAGCCTGCCCATGTGAGTATGCAACAAAGGTTATCAAGGGCCGTGGGCTTAGACCTGTGCTTCCCCGCCTCATTACAGTGCTACAGCAAGGGTTACATGAGATAAGTACATAGGAGAGGGTTTGTAGTTATGCAATCATGCCCAAAGAGTACTATTGTTGCTGTTATATTCTAAAGCACCTGGCACCTAGGAGGTTGGCTGTGAATGTGTTTTGAATGAATTAGAGCAATAAAAATGACTGACAGTAGGACTCTTGTATGAACAGACAAAACATAAGAACTTTCCAGTTAGTAACCCCTAAGGCAAATAAAAACAAGTTCTACACCTATAAAATAATGAATTCATTAAAAGTGATTAAGTAGATGCAAATTGACAAGCTGGATTATGAAAATCACCCAGGGCTGGGGATCAAAATCCACGGGTTTTACTCAGAGTTTTGCCACTAAATAGCTGTGTGACCTTAATCACTTTCACTTTCCCTGCCTTATGGAAAAGTTAAAGTTGCCATGAAAACATCACGTGGTATAATTCAAGGTACAAACGCAAGAAAGCCAAAGAGCAAAGATTTTGCTCATTTTAAACAAACACAAAGTATTAGTTTCACCTAACAGGATGTTTTGGCAACTCATTACAAGAACAAGTAAATTTCTCCTATTGTTAGAAGTGCAATTTGTGGGGATGGTAAAAATGGGTGACCCCCAAAATAGCAAAAGCACATTTGTAGAGCCCCCTGCTTTAACTCCCCCTGCCCCACACATGTAAAGAAAACATATTAGTCCTGTGGCACCGGCATAAACAAAACAATAATTAGGAACGTTTGAGTTCAGGGTCATTATCTGTAACCCGGAATGTGAAACATCACTCTATCGTACAAAGTCCAACTGAAGAAAAAACTCAAAGCATGGGTCAGAATTCAAAGCGACCTTGGTAAATGAGAGACGTTAACAGAAATAAACAAAAGAACAAATGCAAAGAGTAAGAGAGTAAACTACAAAAGAAAAAAGGAAATCATATAAATATGAGGAAAGTCCAGCTGTGTGCAGCCATGGTGGAAACACGTGCGCACACACACACACACCCTGGGATAACAGTAGGGAACAGAAAGCTTATTAACCAGCAAGATGGCACTATAATTTTACAAACAAATATGGGATCAGATGATACACAGGCATCTTACGATGTTACCCAATTTGACCAGAACTTGCTTGTATAGAACAGCTTCCTCGTTTGGAGCTTCAAATCAGAAAAGAATGTAGGATTTCAGAGAGGGCTGAGAAGTGAGATACTAAAATGCTTACTTGGAAAGTTTCTGATTCAGTAGGGCCCAAGAATTCACATTTCTAACAAGCTCCCAGGTGAGGCCCCTGCAGCTACTGCTCCAGGAAACACACTTCCACATCCACCGCCATAGAGGAACTGAGGTTACTCAGCTTTCCAAAGAACCACCCGCTGATTAAGATTGAAAAAATTAGAGTAGGGGAGCATCCATTAGGCAGAGGATGGATTTCTCTGAGAAGAGCAATTGCGAAACACGAGTAAGGGTTGCTGCTGGGAAATTCTCCTCTGAAAAATCTTTAAAAACACAAGTGATTCTTAGCTAACTTGGTTGTACTCAATCCTGTCTGAACATGGAGAAATTAGTAGTAGTTTCTAGTAATGTCTAAGACATATCCCCTTTGACAATTTGATGTCCATTATAGACCTGCTTCCTAGGGAAAAAAAAAAAATACACAATCATATACTCGAAATGCTTCATCCAGTTTCAGCAGGTTAACAGAATCCCCAAATCCCATCTTGGATCTTAAGTAAGAAATCTCTGGAATTGGCTCTCACAATTTCCTCTCAATCTTTAGACATTCTGATTGAAAGTCTTTTAAAAGACTTTTTTATGAAAGGAAAATTAGTTAAACTATGCATTTCTCTAAAGTGTGCATTGCACAATCAATGAGTGTTTGGTGACACCTAGTGGCCATATAAATAGTTACAGTTTCCAACTCATTTACCTCTTCAAAAAAATCAAGGAATGCTGAGTTCTTTTCTAAATCTTTCTAAACACAATAATTTTTTCATTATTCTTCCCCTAGAAGTTATAAAACCTAAAATATCACAACTTACCTGACCCTGAAACTTCATTGACTTTTGTCTTATACTAGTTGAAACTAAGTGTTTTGAAATAGTAACACGGGGCTTTTAAAAGTATATTAATTTGAGCAGTGTATATGTGAAAGCTTTTTCAAAAAATGTAGCAGTATTAGTTAAAAATTAGAGCCTATAAATGTGCACTCTTAGCTTTCTGTTTCCACTGTTTCCTGATCTTTCATTTATTCCTCATCAAGCATTAATTTTGCACATATCCTCGACAACACTGTTCCAAGCCGAGGAGGTAGAGTAGTGAATCAAACAGACAATGTTTTCAACTTCAATCTTCTATTGTGTCCTAAATTTCCCATTGTGGAGTCTATCTCTCTTCCATAATGTTGTGCTTATATACATGATGATAATAGGAAACTCAATTTCTAGCATTTTAAACAAAAATTTTTTTCTCCTCCCCTTCTTCCTCTTCCCTCTTCCCCCTCCTCCCTCTCTTCCTTCTCCTCTTTGTATAAGACAACACAGCACAAACTTCCATCACAATAGCATTATCCATCATTAAATTCTCGTCCAAGCTCAGGTGATGTGGTGCTTTTATCATTCTGTAAATCTTTAGCCCACATTCAAGTTGCAGACAAATAAGTTAGGAATAAAACTTACAACACTACACAGAAAGGAGGTATGTAAATGGTTAAGTGCACCGGTACAAGATTTACGATTAGGCAAACAAGATAATCACCTGGCTCAATATGAGCTATCTCAAATGCAGTAAGGTCCTGTAGTAATAACAGGGATTTCTTCCTTCTGACTCTTTTTTCCTGAAGCTCAGTGGGGTATTACCATATGTTGTGAATCCCCAAGCTTTGCAACTTCCTCTCTCATCTCTTTCCCCACAAAGACATGGCTTCTCACACCACAATTTATATGATGGCTACGCAGCTTAAAGTAGTGAGCAATTGTGGTGTTTCACTGAATAAGAAATAAGCAATTACGTGAACATTGGAGAACAAGAAGACAACATGAGTGTTGGCTCTTTTGCCTGTAATAAGAAACCGAAAACTGAATGCACAAAGCTAATTTTCAAGTGATATCCAGCTTGACAATCTCCATCCCTTTACTGGTACCTCCAATAAGCAGATGTCTTCAGCAACCTCACCTCAGAACAAAGCTAAGAGCTTGTTTCCTCCGTGACTCCTATAGCTGTCATTGAAACTAATATTCAGAATTCAGAATTACTTCCTCCGTCATCCTAAGACTGCAGTTAAGAACACAGGTGATAAGTGATTCAATATTCACCTAACATTGACCTATTAATATGACAAAAGTTATTATGAATCATTGTAACAGGTGGCCCCAGATTCTAACTATCATTTTATATGGGGAGTAGAGAAATTCTTTTCCTAGGCACACATAGAGAAATTAGTAGTCAGTACAGCATTAATCACAAAAATAGAATTAACCCAAGAATATCATTCCCATATATATGCTTTAAAATGTATGTGTGTGGCATCTTTACTCACCATCCAGGGGCAGAACCAAGCAGCTGAAGGCAGACACTGTAGCATTAGCCAGGACTCGGCAGGGAGCACCACACACAGCAGCTGAGACATTCCCTGGAGAAAATCCTGCTCCAAACACATGCACCAGCCTTCCACCCAGGCAGCCTTTAAAGACAAAGGTACAAGCTCATGATCATACATGCAAACCTCTCTTCTCTACTCAACCCAAAATTCAAACCTTTGCTTCCTCACGACCCATCCTTCTTTTCACATCCTCAGAATTCACACAACTGGCTAGAGGTGCCTGCTGGCCTCAGTTTCCTCTCCACTCAGGCTCTGGCCTTGGTTCTGTCTGATCCCAATCACATTCAACACCCTATTGTGCTTTATATAGAAAATTAATGCTTATTTATAGTTTTTAAACTTTTTATTCAAAGAGCCATAAAATGAAAATAAAAATTCCCCCAACCACCTGACTCCCTCCCTGGAGGTATCCAGGTATAGAGTTTCTTATGGCTCCTTCCAGAATTTTTAAGCATCTATGTTTCTGATTCAAAGGATTATTCTATCCATATCATTCTGGAACTTGCTTTTTTGCTTCAAAGTGTAGCATAGATATTTTTCCAAAACTCTATGGATACAGTTCATTTTAATAATTACTTAGAATTCCATTATAGGGCCATGATACAATTTATTTGACTACTTTCCTATCAATTGAAATTTCCATTATTTCTCCTCTTTTGCTATTGTTAATAGTGATGCAATAACAGTACATGTTTTGGGACATTTGTATGAGTAAAAGTAGTCCACATTTCTAGTTCACACTGAGATACAGAGTTCGCATCACTACTGCCTTCATACCAAGTCTAGGTGGTACTTGACTAACTCAAAAATAATGCTTTTAAGATGCATTTCTTATTTCCCTGCTCTTCCATCATAAAAACATGGAATCTTAGGGAGTAGAAAGGGGGATTTGGGGATCATCCAGTCCAAATTCCCTTATCAAATAAGGAAGCTGAGTTTTAGAAAAGTCAAGCATAAGTTAGTTAAATCAGTGACAGACTAGAGCCAAATCTCAGTCCCCACAGTGTTCCACCAAGCTGAGACCAAATTTGTTCTGAGAAATGTCTTAGTACTTCGTCAGTCTAAGATTCTGTTTCAATAATTTTTTCTATACTTTCTAAATCATAACTAAATTTGAACTATCTCAAGTGCAATAAGGCTTTAAGTAAATAGAAACTGAAATCTTTTCTTCCCTGGAAGGAAAGCCTAGGCAATTTTTGGTATATCTAAAGGGAGAAAACAGTTCAATCAGTTTAATTGTTCTATACATTTGGCTTATTATTGTTGAAATATGAGTCCACTTGTGAAATATTACAAAATGATAAAAAAAAATACTTAATACATTTTAAACAATGCAAATTGGCAGACATGGCCTAAAACTAAGTGAAGGTACTCATGTTCTTAAATGATCAAATTATGAGCTCTTACAAATGGTGTTAGTTAATTTAAAATACAAATTTAAAACACAAATCCAGTTGTATTTTACAAATTTAAAATACAAATTTAAAACACAAATTTAGAACACAAATTCAGTTAATGCATCAAATCAAAATACAATCAAAGATTTGCACAGTTCCCTTGATATGCACAGTTTCCTTAATAAAAATAAATTTAAAAAGCTTCATAGACAGAGCATAACAAAAACAAGCCTCAGGAAGGAATTGGGATTGTAAGAAGCCAGTGGGCTTCTCTTTCCTTCCATCAGGCAAATCAAGTTAATTTTCTACTTCCCAGAAGTGAAAGGAGCTACCAATTCATTTACATAAAGAAAGTGTGCTGTCTTATTTGCTTGACTTACCAAAGTTCTCCTTCACTGCTGTAATAATAACTCTTGAGGTGAACACCAGGACAGATGAGGCCCACCCTCTGATGCAGTCATAGCCTCTGACATGGTACTCCCCGGCCGGAAGGGAAGGGACCACGCACTGAAGAACGGTATGGTTACCAGAGACACCCACGCAGGGTGACATTCCTATAAAAATGTCAATGTTTGCAGCTCCTGAGATCTGGGCCACTGCAAAGGTTAAGATGCCATCGCTCTGAGAAATAGAGATCAATTCTGGGGTAAAGGCATTGCTATAACCAATGACTCCTATGTGATACCAAAGTCCATCTACCTCTATTTCCAGGGCAGCAGAGCCATTCCCTGTGGGAACAATGCACCGGATGAGCTCAGCACCGATGTTCACCATCAGGCAGGCCTGCTGGTCAATGTAGACTGACGTGGTGTTCTGTCCTCTCAGGCCTGTGCCCTCTATGGTCAAGAGGCTTCCACCATGTATGCTGAAATTCTTAGGAAAATAATGAAACACTTGGGGCATAATGTAGAAGTGTCTGGAAACATTACCAGAACAAGCATACCCATTTCTTGTATAAAAAACTGACAGGTAGTGGGGTCCTGGGGCCAAGTCTCTTGTCTGGCACACAACATGGCTTGCATTAAAAAAAGTTACATTGCAAAGAAGTTGATCATCCACAAACACCATCGGCTCATCAGCTGTGGTGCCTAACCTCTCACCCCTAATCAGCACAGTGGTCAGAGACCCACTGGTGTTTGTGGACAAGGTGTCCATGACAGGACTTGCCTCTTCCCGTATGAAGAGAGTGCAATTCCCGTGACACTCACTGGTTATCCCATTGACCAGGACCGTGACGTTCAGGGAGAAGGAAGCTCCAGGCAAGGGGTCACCCTCCAGGCTAACCTGGCAGAGAATGGTGTGGTCTCCCAAACTCAAAATCTCACAAGTAAAAGGACCCGAGAGGTCAACCCGAACCGATCTCGTTCTAGAGTTAAGAAGCAACCCCCTCACAGTGAGTATGGTCCCACCACACGCCGAGCCCTGCGATGGGAAGATGGCCATTATCCGAGGCGTCACTGCAAATTGCTGGGGCACCGCAGACATGTTAGCAAATCCCATCTGCTTCTGACGTACTTGCAGAGGATAGATGCCGGCCTCCAGACTGTGAAGAGGGATGGAGCATCCAGACAGGCTTGAGTTACCCTGGAAGGACTGTGTCTCAGCATCACAGTTCAGGTTCCCCAGAAGGATGACTGAGTTGGAAAGGTTACTTCCTCCCACACGCAGGCTCAGGCTGCTGTTTGTGATTTCGCCTTGCATGGCAGTGACTACTGGTGTTGCTGCTGCTTCATACATGAAAGTGAAGCCATTCCCCACCAAGCTTGGTGAAGGACCATGGGCGAAGGACCTGTTGCCAGCCCAGACCTCCACGGCAGCTGGGACAGTGGGAGCGCCTGCATCGGGTATCTGGGGGGCCGGCAGGGTCTCACACCAGATGCTCGCCTCCGTTAAGTTCACAATGTCACAGGACCGATTGCCCACAAGTACCCAAACCAAAGCTGGGTCCCTGCTGAAGCCTATTCCTGAGATGCTGAGGATGGTCCCTCCTAAAGTATGAATATGGAAAACAAAATATTACAGCTGAAATTCTTAACTAAGAACTCACAGCACCTGTGCAAGTCCTAGGGCAATTAAGTGGAAGGTAGGGCATGTGTTAGTGAAACCTCAATTATTTTTTCTCACCCACACCAATGCTAAATTTGTGATTATTTAGACAGGAGTCAGATGTGGTAAATTCACATAACAGTAAAATAATACAAATTGTTATATAGGAAGGATGTCTTTAACACAAAGTTTTCAAGTACCTTTGTATATCCTAGAAGGCACCACTTTAATCAACTTATACACTAATGAAAAATCAAATTTCTTAATCTTCTTATCATATGTTATATATTATTGGACACATTATCCTGTATGCTATATATAATTTGTACATTGTCCTGTATACATTCAACTAATATGCTAATGAAAAATCAAATTCACTGAAGTCTTCTATCTTCTATATTGTTCTATATAATAGTCCAATATTCCACATATTATACATTCTATTGTATTCTATTTATTGTACCATATATTCTATATTCCATATACAGGAGAGACATTAAAAGTCATTGGATCGTGCTGGTAAATTTGCTGCTACCTTCATAGAATCTTTGACTTACTCTCCAGTAGAGAGGCCACCAAAGATCAAACCCCATCTTCAGGACAGGATTGGAGTAACATGACCCACAGCATAACCAAACTGTGCAACGTGGCTTTTAGGAGGATTTTACTACACTCAAAAAGGATAATGTGCTATCTTATAGACGATCACAATGATCATTGACATGTCACTAGATCACTTTCCATTCTTTCTGAAAACAGTTTTAGTGATTGATCTATTTGTCTTGTTCTTCCATCTCCCATATCAGCAAGTGTGTTTCTATTTCTGAGTCCTTCATCTGTCTCTCTCATGGAAAGTGAAGTCCCACAGATTCAATCCTCCCCTCCTTGCATGCACAGCATCTAAAGGGCGACTGTAGGACATGCTGCCCTTGTTTTTCTCATATCCACTCTAGAGTGCCACCCATCAGATGCTTCATCCTCTTTTCATTAGAAAAACAGGCACATCTCAGCCGGGCGCAGTGGCTCATGCCTATAATCCCAGCACGTTGGGAGGCTGAGGCAGGTGGATCACCTGAGGTCAAGAGTTCGACACCAGCCTGGCCAACATGGTGAAACCCCGTCTCTACTGAAAATGCAAAAATTAGCCGGGTATGATGATGGCTGCCTGTAATCCCAGCTACTTAGGAAGCTGAGACTGGAGAATCACTTGAACCTGGGAGGCAGACACTGCAGTGAGCCAAGTCGGCACCATTGCACTTCAGACTAGGCAACAAGAGTGAAACTCTGTCTCAAAAAAAAAAAAAAGAAGAAGAAGAAGAAGGAGAAGGAGACTGAGGTGGAGGAGAGGAAGAGGAAGAGGAAGAAGAAAGAAGAAGAGAGAGGAAGAAGAAGAAGGAGGAGGAGGAGAAGGAGAAGGAGGAGAAGGAGAAGGAGGAGAAGAAGGAGGAGAAGGAGGAGAAGGAGGAGAAGGGGGAGAAGGAGGAGAAGGAGGAGAAGGAGAAGGAGGAGAAGAAGAAGAAGGAGGAGGAGGAGGAGAATGAGAAGGAGGAGGAGAAGAAGGAGGAGGAGAAGGAGAAGGAGGAGGAGAAGAAGGAAGAGGAGAAGGAGAAGAAGGAGGAGAAGAAGGAGGAGGAGAAGGAGAAGAAGAAGAAGAAGAAGGAGGAGGAGAAGGAGGAGGAGAAGCAGAAGAAGGAGGAGGAGAAGGAGAAGAAGAAGAAGGAGGAGGAGGAGGAGGAGAAGGAGGAGGAGGAGGAGAAGAAGGAGGAGGAGAAGGAGAAGAAGAGGAGCAGGCACAGGCATATGTCCTTATCATAAAAATTCTTTAATTTCCTGAGCAAATGAATCACCAAGTTTTAACACCCTTTTAAAAACACCCCTCAGTTCCTGGAGCCTGAGGAAAGTTTCTCTCCTGTTTCCCCTCTCTCTGACCTCACTGGCAAATTAATCCAGAAACAAAGTCTGAATATCCAGCAAATAGAATTGCTGGATAATTGATAACAGTCACATACGAGCCACTCACCCAGCAGGGACCCACAGCAAGGCTCGATGCTGAAAACTTCTGTGAGGTACTGGATGTGGAGATCAACCCTACAGAAGATAGGGAGATGGTAAGGAAATAACTGACAGAGGGAGATAAGAAAGAGTAAGCCAGAAGAGCCATATGTATTTTGAGGAGAAGAGCAAACTGTCTGTATAAGGTCTCTAAGATGTGTTCCAATGTTACGATGTTCATGTCTTTAACCCCTAACTTCCGAGGGAAAAAGAAAATACCTAACTCAAAACTAGAATGACCTAGCTGAATGCCAGACCATCAAACAAACCTAAAATTAACGCAAGTGGCCACCTCACCCTTGTGAGTGAATGCTGATCCCATTGATAGAGACAGAAATTCTGTGGAGGCCAGCTGAAAGTGCAGGCAGTGCCACCTCCAGGCCCCATGCTGACTGTGTGTGAACCAGAGCCAAGGCATCCTGGATGTGGACTTCCACATCCAAATCCGTATAGTTCACCAGCCTCGCCACTCCAATGACCAGGGTCTCACCGCCTGTGTTGAGAAGAATCCATTAGCCTCTGAGATGTGGGGTTTGTGGGCTCAACCATCTATTCAATTCTAAAACTGTCTTTTTGGATTAAATACACAGTCACCCCTAAGCATAATACTCTAAGAGTTTTGATACCAACCTAAATTTTTCAAGAAACTTCTAACACCATTTTTTTTTTTTTTTGAGACACATCTCATTTGGTCACCCAGGAGTGCTGTGGTGCAACCTTGGCTCACTGCAACCTCGATCTCTAGGGCTCAAGCATTCCTCCCACCTCAGCCTCCCAAGTAGCTGGGATTACAGGCATGTGCCACCACATCCAGCTAATTTTTGTATTTTTTGCAGAGACAGGGTTTTGCCATGTTGCCCAAGCTGGTCTCAACCTCTTGGGCTCAACCAATCTGCCTGCCTTAGCCTCCCAAAGTGCTGGGTTTACGGGGGAAAGCCATGTTGCCTGGCCAAACAACTCTTTTAACAGAGATATGGTCTATAACCTCAATGGTATAAAGAGAAAAATTGGCAGTACAATTGTATTCAAGAGACACTAACTTATTTTCATGCAAAGGCAAACCAAGAAGTTTGCAGAGCTAACAGTCTTTATAACCAGCAAATAGCACCACATATTGGTTTCTCAACCTCCACTTTTCTACTGGTAGAAGTCTGAAGCTATATTTGAGTGTGCACTGAACCTTACAGTAATGCAGTATATGAGTTTAGTAGCTCATAACTGACAGAGTACTTTCATGTATGTTATCCAACTTGGTCCACACACTATCCTGATTATTTATATGGGGCAATTAATATGACTGGCATTTTGCATTTGAGGAAACTAAGCTCAGTAGCCACAGCCTCACAGCTATTAATAATTAGTAAAAAAAAAAAAATTTTTTTTTTAAGTCAAGGACTGAGCCCAGTCTTCTGTCTTGCATTTCAATGCCTTTTTAGTTTAATTAGCAACTCTATTAAAATACGTACACTATGGGCACTTTCATGCAATTTCTTTTAACTCGAATATTTATTGAGTACTATGAGGAAGATGCTGCAAGGGGCACAAAATAAGTTAAAAACAGACCCTGCCCTCAAGGAAGCCTCAACGGTAGCAAAATGGGTGACAAAATGGCTTCAGTAAAAGATATACTATAAGAGAGGTGAAAATTAAGCACTGGGATTGCTCAGATCAGAGCAACATTATGAATATCAGGAAAGATGGAATGGGCAAGATGAGAGTTGAATTGGAGTTTGAAAGATAAATCCGAAAAGAAAGTCATAGAGAAGAGGGTGCTTATCATTTGTTTCTAGAAATTCCACGGTTTTATCCAAAACATTTCACAGCACTTTCTCAATCAACCAGTGGCTTGGAGAGAAAAAAAGAGAATTGGGTGACATTCTGGAAGGTACAGGTAGGGTTCTGTTGTGGGGATAGGCCAAGTTGATGGTGGTTCTAGGGCCAAAGACCAAGAAAGCCAAGCCACAGGGATGTCTGCTTAACTCAGTGGATGGTAGTGACTACCAAAGACTTCTAAGCAAGGAAAAGATATGATTAAAACTGTTCTTCCAGTCTATAAGATAAATTGAAAAGATAGACGAGGAGAAATCCAATCTGCAGACAATTATAGTCTTAATCAAGTGGACCAAATCAAGTGGGCAACAGTAGGAGTGGAAATAAATGTCTTCACGTTTCCTGTGTCCCAGTGTGGCCACTGAGACATGGCTTGGACTAAATAAATCATCTCTAGCTCCTTTAGCCTGTAACGTTTGAGGACTACTGCAGAGCTGGTATCTATGGGATGCCATGGCCAATTAGATGAGGAGGAGAAAGAGGTTGCTTGAAAGAGAAAAGTCAAAGAAGAGGGATGTGGTGTGGTGGGAAGACTATGAATCTGCATTCAAATCCTTGATCTGCCATTTTACTACCTCTGTGACTTTGGGTGATTTACTTACAGCTCCCAAAGCCTTGGATTTTTCATCAATAACATGGTTAATAAAGCCCATCCCATGTGGTTTGTTATAAGGATTAGGTTAGATATCCTGGGAAAGAATCTGGCATGATATAGTACACAAGAACGCCTCAATTAACTTTATTTTCTTCCTTGCTCCCCATTCTCTTGACTGCAAGTCTTCCCAATCTCTACTGGGAAGTCTGAAGCTTCAGTGTAGTGAGTTCAGGGGATTTCCATGCTGATCAAGGAAAAAGCCATGACTACGAAGTGGCAGTAGCAAAAAACAAGCATTATGGGGGTGGTATTTTGACAGATTCACAGAGGAGGAGGAAGTCTCCCAGCATAAGACCTTCCACAGGCAGCAGTACAGGGCCCGCATCCAGAAAGGGAAGAAGGCAAGGGAACTGGGAGGGGGTGAGAAGATGAGAGAGGGGGGGCTCTGTGTCCAGATGACGTCACTCAGCAGCCTGGTGAGTAGCCTCTGGGACAGAGAGCTCCAAAGGCATCAGAGGCTTAGGGTATTTTATAGCCCCAGGGTTTTCTTACCTATGGCTGATTGATGGGTGCAGTTTCATGGGGCATGTAAAGCAAGAGGACTTTAAATGGCTAAAAATATGCTTATTTTGGCTACATTGAAAACAAGTGGATGTGTAAAAGTTTGAATTTAGCATTGGCAGGCTTTTGAGCTAATGGATCCTGGGGTGCTATGAAGAAGTAAAAAAAAAAAAAAAAATAGGGCCAATAGACAGGGCCTTTCTTTGGCTTGTTTATAAAGCATTCAATATCTGGCAAAATGATAGCATTCACTTCAACAAAGATTTATTGGCGCTTACTCTACGTCAATTCCTGGACCAGGTACTTTTACCTGCTTTATCTCCTATTTTCATGATTACCTTGAAAGAATTATTCCCACCTATCAAATGAAGGAACTGAAGATAAAAGAAGTTAAATATCTTACCCAAGGAATATGGTAAGTTCAACTAAATTTGGCCTAAGGCTATCTCTGTACCTTGAGTCTCTACATAAAGAACGGCAACCCAACTTTGTGATAAACTGAAAGCCTCAACTACCTGAGCCTCAGTTAATCACAGGCTGCCAGTTGATCAGACCATGCTCCAGTAAGGCAAACGGGGAGCTGTTTCTGGCCTCACTTCCATTTTCTGTCTATAAATGCTGCCTGTTCATGTGGCAGAGTGCAGCTCTCTGAATCTTTTCTGGTTCAACAAGTTACTATTAGTCTTTGTTCAAACAAACTCTGTTAAATTTAATTTCTTGAAAGTTCTTCTTTTTAACAAGTGGTTGAGCTGGGATTCATGCAGATTCCATTTTTCCTGACTGTAGAATCTAACACTAAAGGTTCTGCGCATCAAATTCACCACCACTCCCCATCCTGGGTCCCTCTTATGCTTTTATTTTCATTTCATCTCAGCCTCACAGTGATCATCAACATCATCTCTTGGATGGACATGTGCAGCACTCGAACTTAAAAGAGGCATTCCCAAAAGGCTACTACACTTTGTGGATTTTATAACATGTTCCTCTTTATTCTGCTTGCAGAAGGATTTAAATGCAAGTATAAATTTTTGAAAGAATGCATTACATTGTATGTATCAACAACATAACTTTGGAGCTCTTGGTCAATTGTCAAGCTAATCCTAGATGCCTCTGAGGCACTGATATAACATATTTATTCTTTTCATTACAGGTAAGAAATTTTATTAAAAGCCAAAAATCACTGAAATCTGAATATAACATGCAGCTCCCCCTCCCTTTTCTACCTCATTGGGAAGAATCTATACCACTAAGGAATTTTACACACTTCAGTCGCCTGAGGCAGCAAGTTCTTCTTCTGCACTATCTGAACTGAATAATATTGGAAGCTAAAGGACACTTCTCTTTATTTATGTACTCTTGGGCTATGGAAAACGAAAACAGTACCAGAAAAATTGAGTTCAGGCTTTTTCTTTGGGAAATATGATGGTTTTTTTACAATAAACCCTTAGATAATGGCTGCCACAAACCCTGTTATCTGGCATTCAGTTCACCAGAAACGGAAGTTACCTGCTACTCTTCCAAATCTATATGGAATTACATGATAATAAATTATTATAATTCTACCTTGTCATATCCTCTGAATCATCAAAGAAAAATTATTTCATGTAGTAGGTGCTAATTAATCCATTATTTTTATACATAGAATGTCTCAAGAAACAAGAATTCTAAGTTAATCAGAATATCCCATTCTCTAATCATATTAAATAACTGCTACAATAGAACCTGCTGTCAAAAAGCAGTATTTTACAGTTAACTACAAGTAGATAAGTACTTGATATATACAAACAGATGACTTGTGTTCAAGTTTTAGACAAATTACTTATTCTCTCCATTCCTTAATTTCCTTATCCGTAAATTGAAGCTAATAATCCTATAAATTAGTGGCAAGGATTAAATTACATCTATTATATGTTTATGCTATCATTATTGTCACTTACTAAATGCTCGAGAAACATATTTTGAATTGTAACTTTTGAATTCCCACATCCTTTTCATGATGGAAACTGTCCCATCTGTACAATGGTTCCATTTTACAGATGAAAAAGCACATATCAGGAGATTGATTTGATGATGGCAAAGATGAAAAAAGCAATATCCTAGTTTTCAGGCAAAAACTTAAATCCAAAATATAATAAATTTCAGAGGACATTGATTGCCCTTTTTATAGGATCAATGCTCTAAGAAGAAAAAGATCTTGCAGTATCACATATTTTACCTGCTATGTTGCTTGTGTTTCTGCTTAGAGTCACAATAACTGGATTTAAGGAAGAGACATATGTAAATACTCTGGGAAGAACTGCAGAATGGTTCCCTCTGATCACAGTCACATTCACAACGTGTCCATCTTTCCCCTGAAAAATCAATTTTAAAAATTAAACCTCAGTTCTATTTTAAAGTGGGACTGACTTAAGGGAAGAGAACTCCATATAGAATTACTTTTAAAAGTTAATTTTAAGAAAGTTGTTTTTAAAGGGTATATTTGCTACTTCCAAGTCTCTCTCTTCCCCTAAACCCTGCACACCCTCCCCATCCTGCCCCCTATCCCCAACACAGAGTGATAAGTGCTTGGACTAGTAGTCAAGTGCAATGTTAGATGCATAAGGACATGCTCTAAGGGGTAAATAAGAATGATTTGCAATTAACACACCAATTGTTTCTGCAAAAATATGGCAATTTCAAATAAATATCTATACCTAGGTAACTATCCATGAAGTATGAGAGTACTCTCAGGCATGTGAAAACTCAGAAAATTTCTCCATGATACATTCTTTTATAGGATGTACTTATGGTTATTATCTCATAAAATAAATAATAATTTAAATATATATAATTTATATTTAATATAAAATATAGTTATATTATCTCATAAAATTATTTATATATATACACATATAAAAACCCAAGAAACAGTGACTCTACCCAAGAAAGCAATCAAAGTAAGCACTAGGATAAAATCTGTAGAATAAACCTGGAAAATAAGCAGGCTAGATTGAAACAGGAGAACAGAGATAGCTTCAAGGAAAATGAATAACTGACATGATGGAACTTTTATTAAAAGATGTTGGATTTTACTTATAAGAAAGACATGTTGGCCAGGCGCAGTGGCTCACACCTGTAATCCCAGCATTTTGGGAGGCCGAGGCGGGTGGATCACCTGAGATCGGGAGATCGAGACCAACCTGATCAACATGGAAAAACCCCATCTCCACTAAAAATACAAAAAAAATTAACTGGGTGTGGTAGTGCATGCCTGTAATCCCAGCTACTCAGGAGGCTGAGGCAGGAGAATCACTTGAAGCCGGGAAGCGGAGGTTGTGGTAAGCCATCATTGCACCACTCCAGCCTGGGCAACAAAAGCAAAACTCTGTCTCAAACAAACAAACAAACAAAAAGACATGTTTAGAAAACAAAGTAAGAACTCTAGGGGGAAAAAAAAAAACCAAAGAACTATAAAAGAAAAAAATATACTACCTGGTTCTGCCAGCATCATTTAAATAGTTAGAATAATATAAACATGTTTTATTGATTTAACATAAAAATGGTATTGCAACTATATTTGAAAGAATTAAAAGTGGTTTTTTCAGGAAGAGGGAATTGAAGAAGGGAGAGGAGGGGCAGGAGAGCATAATTTACTATTTTCCTTTTAACCTATGCATCTATCACTTGGATCAAAAGTAAAATTCACTTTTTATTAATGTTTATTTTCTCTGGTAAAAGAAATTAAGCAGTACATGTCTTACCCATTAAAATGGCAAATATATATTAAGATAATAAAGTGATAACCCAGTATTAGCCAAAGTGCCAAAAATCAGACACTTGCACAATGATGATAGGAGTATAATTTGAAAGGGAATTTCAGACAACTGGATACTACATATCAAAAGCTTTATAATTTATATTAATTTATCCTGAGAAAAGAAACGTACCCCCAAAACGTAGTTATTAGGATGATTAAAGCCCTGTTGTTTACAGTAAGAAAAATCTAGAAATTATCTAAATGTCTGGTAATAGGGAAGAGTTAAACAAATTAGAGTACAACCACATATTGGAATTGAATGTAGTTTACATATAAAAGCTAGCTTTTCATAATATTTAAGGAACTAGATGAGATTAAAATGTAGGACTAGTGATCAAAGAATATTTTGAAACTTATCTCCCAGGGGATCTTTATTTTGGGGTCATGGGTGTGCTAGGAATGTTGATATTGCTTAAGTCAACTCTGAATAGAAAGTTCAGCGGCAACTGTGAGTGTGACTCTCCCCAACAGCACCAGGGAAGAGCCCAGACTCAAATGTCTTAATAGGCCATGATATAGCACTAATTGAAATGAAAGGAAGAGGTTAGGGACTTGTTTTTAAGAGGAAAAGGAAGCAAATGGAGAATAATTAAGAAGATATTTCTTAGAAATCACACATTCTAGAAGTTTCTAAGTTCTACAATTCATACCCATACTAGAAAACAAAATTGCTGGTGAAAACTAAGTTGTTTGTTGTTTGCTTAATAGAGAAGGGAGACTTCGCAATATATAAGCCTTGCAAGTCGACACCTAGAATGTGCACTAGCTAAATTTATTTGTTACTTGTCACTAATACTCACTGAGAGTACAGACTAGCTGCCTGCTTGTCTTCTTTTTAAAGAATTTAATTGATGTTAATTACAAGCTCCATTGGTGGGGTCAGTTTCCCACTTCATAGCAAAACAGACAATATAACTACTACAAGCATACTATTATGATGAGAAGTTTACATCAGTTCATTTAGTTCTAAGAAGTGATTCACTGAAAACGTTATGTTAATAGTGGTCACTCACCCAGAGAGAAAGAGATATGAAAGGAATCCACTTACCCTGGGTGGAACTTTGCACTGAATTCTGCTTGAATTGCTTGTAGTGACATTTATAGCACAAGAGTAAGATCCAAATAATACCAGGCTAACACCTTCCAAACTAGAGCCTCTGATGGTGGCCCAGAGCCCTCCTGTAACAAAAACAGCATATTCAGATGGGATCACCAACCATACAGGCAGACAAAAATTAATTATGTACAAGATGGATATAATGAAATTAAAATATGAAACTCCTTAGTCAAAACAAAGGCAAAGCTCAAACTGCAGGAAAAAACTGGAGTTAAATACATAAACTATCATATAGAAAGGGAGAAATAGTGACAGGAGGGCAGAGAGAAGTAGCACTGCATCCTGAAGACCTTTAAGAGTAAAACCTGGGGACACAATCATGCCACAAGTCAGAACAGGTAGGTAGTAGTCTCTGAAAACTCTTTCTGCCCTAAATTTTAAATATCATTCCTGCAATCCTATGACACATATTTTTTTCCTAAGAAACCACGTGTAACAGAGCATCATGGTGGAAGGAACAGTGGCTGAGAGTCAGGGTCAGGGCCACAGATCTCTCAGCTACTTTCAGCAGGTCATTGTAGTATGGCCCCTGAGCTGAAGGGTCACCATTTGCCTCATCTTTAAATAATAGTGTTAGCCCTTCCAGCTTTGTGATTTGACACTACACATACTAGGTTCAGGTCACTATGAAAATACAGAAATGGAGGGGGGCAGAGCAAGATGGCCGAATAGGAGCAGCTCCAGTCTCCAACTCCCAGCGCAAGCGACACAGAAGACCGGTGATTTCGGCATTTTCAACTGAGGTACTGGGTTCATCTCACTGGGGAGTGCCGGACGATAGGTGCTGGTCAGCTGCTGCAGCCCGACCAGCGAGAGCTGAAGCAGGGCGAGGCATTGCCTCACCTGGGAAGCGCAAGGGGGAAGGGAATCCCTTTTCCTAGCCAGGGGAACTGAGACACACAACACCTGGAAAATCAGGTAACTCCCACCCCAATACTGCGCTTTAAGCAAACAGGCACACCAGGAGATCATATCCAACACCTGGCCGGGAGGTTCCCACACCCACGGAGCCTCCCTCATTGCTAGCACAGCAGTCTGTGATCTACCGGCAAGGCAGCAGCAAGGCTGGGGGAGGGGTGCCCGCCATTGCTGAGGCTTAAGTAGGTAAACAAAGCTGCTGGGAAGCTCGAACTGGGTGGAGCTCACAGCAGCTCAAGGAAACCTGCCTGTCTCTGTAGACTCCACCTCTGGGGACAGGGCACAGTAAACAATAACAAACACAGCAGAAACCTCTGCAGACGCAAACGACTCTGTCTGACAGCTTTGAAGAGAGCAGTGGATCTCCCAACACGGAGGTTGAGATCTGAGAAGGGACAGACTCCCTGCTCAAGTGGGTCCCTGACCCCTGAGTAGCCTAACTGGGAGACATCCCCCACTAGGGGCAGTCTGACACCCCACACCTCACAGGGTGGAGTACACCCCTGAGAGGAAGCTTCCAAAGCAAGAATCAGACAGGTACACTCGCTGTTCAGCAATATTCTATCTTCTGCAGCCTCTGCTGCTGATACCCAGGCAAACAGGGTCTGGAGTGGACCTCAAGCAATCTCCAACAGACCTACAGCTGAGGGTCCTGACTGTTAGAAGGAAAACTATCAAACAGGAAGGACACCTACACCAAAACCCCATCAGTACTTCACCATCATCAAAGACCAGAGGCAGATAAAACCACAAAGATGGGGAAAAAGCAGGGCAGAAAAGCTGGAAATTCAAAAAATAAGAGCGCATCTCCCTCGGCAAAGGAGCGCAGCTCATCACCAGCAACGGATCAAAGCTGGACGGAGAATGACTTTGACGAGATGAGAGAAGAAGGCTTCAGTCCATCAAACTTCTCAGAGCTAAAGGAGGAATTATGTACCCAGCGCAAAGAAACGAAAAATCTTGAAAAAAAAGTGGAAGAATTGATGGCTAGAGTAATTAATGCAGAGAAGGTCATAAACAAAATGAAAGAGATGAAAACCATGACACGAGAAATACGTGACAAATGCACGAGCTTCAGTAACCGACTCGATCAACTGGAAGAAGGAGTATCAGCGATTGAGGATCAAATGAATGAAATGAAGCGAGAAGAGAAACCAAAAGAAAAAAGAAGAAAAAGAAATGAACAAAGCCTGCAAGAAGTATGGGATTATGTAAAAAGACCAAATCTACGTCTGATTGGGGTGCCTGAAAGTGAGGGGGAAAATGGAACCAAGTTGGAAAACACTCTTCAGGATATCATCCAGGAGAACTTCCCCAACCTAGTAGGGCAGGCCAACATTCAAATTCAGGAAATACAGAGAACGCCACAAAGATACTCCTCGAGAAGAGCAACTCCAAGACACATAATTGCCAGATTCACCAAAGTTGAAATGAAGGAAAAAATCTTAAGGGCAGCCAGAGAGAAAGGTCGGGTTACCCACAAAGGGAAGCCCATCAGACTCACAGCAGATCTCTCGGCAGAAACTCTACAAGCCAGAAGAGAGTGGGGGCCAATATTCAACATTCTTAAAGAAAAGAATTTTAAACCCAGAATTTCATATCCAGCCAAACTAAGTTTCATAAGTGAAGGAGAAATAAAATCCTTTACAGATAAGCAAATGCTTAGAGATTTTGTCACCACTAGGCCTGCCTTACAAGAGACCCTGAAGGAAGCACTCAACATGGAAAGGAACAACCAGTACCAGCCATTGCAAAAACATGCCAAAATGTAAAGACCATCGAGGCTAGGAAGAAACTGCATCAACTAACGAGCAAAATAACCAGTTAATATCATAATGGCAGGATCGAGTTCACACATAACAATCTTAACCTTAAATGTAAATGGACTAAATGCTCCAATGAAAAGACACAGACTGGCAAACTGGATAAAGAGTCGAGACCCATCAGTCTGCTGTATTCAGGAGACCCATCTCACACGCAGAGACATACATAGGCTCAAAATAAAGGGATGGAGGAAGATCTACCAAGCAAATGGAGAACAAAAAAAAGCGGGGGTTGCAATACTAGTCTCTGATAAAATAGACTTTAAACCATCAAAGATCAAAAGAGACAAAGAAGGCCATTACATAATGGTAAAGGGATCAATTCAACAGGAAGAGCTAACTCTCCTAAATATATATGCACCCAATACAGGAGCACCCAGATTCATAAAGCAAGCCCTTAGAGACTTACAAAGAGACTTAGACTCCCATACAATAATAATGGGAGACTTCAACACTCCACTGTCAACATTAGACAGATCAACGAGACAGAAAGTTAACAAGGATATCCAGGAATTGAACTCATCTCTGCAGCAAGCAGAACTAATAGATATCTGTAGAACTCTCCACCCCAAATCAACAGAATATACATTCTTGTCAGCACCACATCGTACTTACTCCAAAATTGACCACGTAATTGGAAGTAAAGCACTCCTCAGCAAATGTACAAGAACAGAAATTATAACAAACTGTCTCTCAGACCACAGTGCAATCAAACTAGAACTCAGGACTAAGAAACTCAATCAAAACCGCTCAACTACATGGAAACTGAACAACCTGCTCCTGAATGACTACTGGGTACATAACGAAATGAGGCAGAAATAAAGATGTTCTTTGAAACCAATGAGAACAAAGATACAACATACCAGAATCTCTGGGACACATTTAAAGCAGTGTGTAGAGGGAAATTTATAGCACTAAATGCCCACAAGAGAAAGCAGGAAAGATCTAAAATTGACACTCTAACATCGCAGTTAAAAGAACTAGAGAAGCAAGAGCAAACACATTCGAAAGCTAGCAGAAGGCAAGAAATAACTAAGATCAGAGCAGAACTGAAGGAGATAGAGACACAAAAAACCCTCCAAAAAATCAATGAATCCAGGAGTTGGTTTTTTGAAAAGATCAACAAAATTGACAGACCGCTAGCAAGACTAATAAAAAAGAAAAGAGAGAAGAATCAAATCGACGCAATTAAAAATGATAAAGGGGATATCACCACCGACCCCACAGAAATACAAACCACCATCAGAGAATACTATAAACACCTCTACGCAAATAAACTGGAAAATCTAGAAGAAATGGATAATTTCCTGGACACTTACACTCTTCCAAGACTAAACCAGGAAGAAGTTGAATCCCTGAATAGACCAATAGCAGGCTCTGAAATTGAGGCAATAATTAATAGCCTACCAACCAAAAAAAGTCCAGGACCAGATGGATTCACAGCTGAATTCTACCAGAGGTACAAGGAGGAGTTGGTACCATTCCTTCTGAAACTATTCCAATCAATAGAAAAAGAGGGAATCCTCCCTAACTCATTTTATGAGGCCAACATCATCCTGATACCAAAGCCTGGCAGAGACACAACAAAAAAAGAGAATTTTAGACCAATATCCCTGATGAACATCGATGCAAAAATCCTCAATAAAATACTGGCAAACCGGATTCAGCAACACATCAAAAAGCTTATCCACCATGATCAAGTGGGCTTCATCCCTGGGATGCAAGGCTGGTTCAACATTCGCAAATCAATAAACATAATCCAGCATATAAACAGAACCAAAGACAAGAACCACATGATTATCTCAATAGATGCAGAAAAGGCTTTTGACAAAATTCAACAGCCCTTCATGCTAAAAACGCTCAATAAATTCGGTATTGATGGAACGTACCTCAAAATAATAACAGCTATTTATGACAAACCCACAGCCAATATCATACTGAATGGGCAAAAACTGGAAAAATTCCCTTTGAAAACTGACACAAGACAGGGATGCCCTCTCTCACCACTCCTATTCAACATAGTGTTGGAAGTTCTGGCTAGGGCAATCAGGCAAGAGAAAGAAATCAAGGGTATTCAGTTAGGAAAAGAAGAAATCAAATTGTCCCTCTTTGCAGATGACATGATTGTATATTTAGAAAACCCCATTGTCTCAGCCCAAAATCTCCTTAAGCTGATAAGCAACTTCAGCAAAGTCTCAGGATACAAAATTAATGTGCAAAAATCACAAGCATTCTTATACACCAGTAACAGACAGAGAGCCAAATCAGGAATGAACTTCCATTCACAATTGCTTCAAAGAGAATAAAATACCTAGGAATCCAACTTACAAGGGATGTAAAGGATCTCTTCAAGGAGAACTACAAACCACTGCTCAGTGAAATAAAAGAGGACACAAACAAATGGAAGAACATACCATGCTCATGGATAGGAAGAATCAATATCATGAAAATGGCCATACTCCCCAAGGTAATTTATAGATTCAATGCCATCCCCATCAAGCTACCAATGAGTTTCTTCACAGAATTGGAAAAAACTGCTTTAAAGTTCATATGGAACCAAAAAAGAGCCCGCATCTCCAAGACAATCCTAAGTCAAAAGAACAAAGCTGGAGGCATCACGCTACCTGACTTCAAACTATACTACAAGGCTACAGTAACCAAAACAGCATGGTACTGGTACCAAAACAGAGATATAGACCAATGGAACAGAACAGAGTCCTCAGAAATAATACCACACATCTACAGCCATCTGATCTTTGATAAACCTGACAAAAACAAGAAATGGGGAAAGGATTCCCTATTTAATAAATGGTGCTGGGAAAATTGGCTAGCCATAAGTAGAAAGCTGAAACTGGATCCTTTCCTTACTCCTTATACGAAAATTAATTCAAGATGGATTAGAGACTTAAATGTTAGACCTAATACCATAAAAAATCCTAGAGGAAAACCTAGGTAGTACCATTCAGGACATAGGCATGGGCAAAGACTTCATGTCTAAAACACCAAAAGCAACGGCAGCAAAAGCCAAAATTGACAAATGGGATCTAATGAAACTAAAGAGCTTCTGCACAGCAAAAGAAACTACCATCAGAGTGAACAGGCAACCTACAGAATGGGAGAAAATTTTTGCAATCTACTCATCTGACAAAGGGCTAATATCCAGAACCTACAAAGTACTCAAACAAATTTACAAGAAAAAAACAAACAACCCCATCAAAAAGTGGGCAAAGGACATGAACAGACATTTCTCAAAAGAAGACATTCATACAGCCAACAGACA